>NW_015113660.1:249617-274893 GCF_001443285.1 Poecilia latipinna | reverse complement strand
TAACTTCCTTTGTGGTTTTTGAAGGTGTTTTTTTGGGCTATGTTGTTGCATTGGGGGTGGGTGTTTTTTTTTTTTTTTTTTTTTTTTTTTTGCATTGTCTCTTTTGCATTTAGTTGACTCTTCAGTGTTTCCGTACATTGCAGCCTGAACCTTCATTAAGAACAGAAGATTAAAGGGAGTTCACAAGGTCAAGGTTTCAGACAGTCTGTCAAACAAAGTGAACATTTAACTATGTGTACCACAGAGTGCGTTAGGACCATAAAATTTAATCTCTTTAATCTTATTTCAAAACAAGCCTTGCTTTGTTTGAACTCAATGAAATAGAAAAGAAGTTTTGTCTATTAAGCGAGCAACAAAACGCTTTAATTTAAAATAAGTTTTCCCTAATTATAAAACATGCATTTCAGAAAAACTAAACAACCATCCTTCTGTGCGTAGTTTACAAAAAGCCCTAGAGTAAACACACACATTTGTGCAGATAGGAAGGTGAACCTTACAAGATTTTATGGTGCAAAAATATAACCAAAGGACATCAGGCATCTCGGTATCATTAAAACTGACTTCGCAGACACAGACTTGTCCAAATTTTGACAGTAAATCAGATCGCGAAGGTAACAAAAAAAAAAAATTCTGTTGCAGCTGAACACAGCAAATATCTAAACAACAACTCTAAACCCACCTGTTTATTATTTGAACCATAATAAATGGTATATAAACCTACATATTTGATTATTTTAACGATGGCACCTGACAAAATGTAATGTCTCTTACTGGCTTTCACAGCTGTTGACTGTATGATGTGTTTACACCAAATGTTTATATGATGTAAAGCATTTTGAACTGTCTTCAATGCACTACACAAATAAACTTGACTGATTGGTGACACCCTTGTTCCCACCACACCTGCACTATTCAGAACAGTAATTCATCAAAAATAATTGTCATATTTCAAAGACTCTTAAAGGCTTTTTGTTCCATAAAATCCTCTAAATCTACTGATGTACCAAGTGTTTTTCTATATGTTTCAATATGTGTTGTGTGTGACTCAATTCCAACAGTAACACACTTCAAATTATTGATCTAAAATGATCTCAGAGTAAACATGTTTTACACCTGCCTGGAATCAATAGGATTTGTTAGCAGGCACTTGATCATACAGACCACTAAAAATAGACAAAGACATAAACAATGATGGCAGCAGAATGCTTCGAGTGGCATTTACAGAGGTGGGGGAAGTGATGTCAATAACAACCTGATAGCTCAAGTATACATCAGACCCGCGGCATGTGCGGAGGTTAGGGGTCACAACCGCCTGCAAATAACTAATATCTGCAAATACATAAGACTCCCTCTAAAGACATATGTAACTACCTGTTTTAATAGTTCAAACATCAAATATGCCTTAATAAGCACAGTGTAAACCTCCTTAACATGACCACAGAAGGTAATAGCACCAAGCTAATTAAATGGCGCTCTTGGATTGGTTGCATTGCAAATGCCAGCCAACAGCATTTCAAGCATCATTGTGTCTCCATATTTTACCTTCTTTAGAACATTTTATGCTCTGCAAAAGAAACAAATCTGTGAATAGGTGAGTTTATGTGCAAATAACTTGGAGAAAAATGCATAAATGCTAGGAATGGGTTAATCTAAAGTAATTAATTATTTGACAAGCAATTAATTCATAAATTGTTATTTATCTTGTATCTTGAGGGCTGGTCATCTTTCCACAACATAATGGGCAAGATTTTTCATAATATGAAGAATTAAAAAAAAATTTGTAATTTTAACATTATTTTGTGTCAGCGGTATTAAATACTAACTATATAAAAAGAAAATTCTGGTTTACTCACAGTATTAAACTTACACATATTCATAAAAAATATGGAAAATACGGAAAAATAAAAGATGAAAAGAATAAAATATGTGAAACATCCCACATGGTCTGAGTTTGGACCATTTCTCTTTCTCGTATGACACCGCCATCTTTATTTCTCTATCAACTGGCTCCCCTTAAGGATGCCCAGCGTCTCCCTCTGCTGGATGGCGGCCAAACTACAACTAAAAAAATCTAAGAAAACGTTTTCAGTTAATCAATCGAAACTTATTTTACTCTAGTAAACCATTAATTGACAACTAATTTTAAGTCGATTAATTGTCGACTAATGAACGCGAGTAGACGGGTTCACTGTAAATGATGTTGACTCATATATCGGTGAAAAATGCAGTTTTTAAAAAAATATTTGTGTCTCATAACAACAGCAGCAACATGTGGTCATGCTATTAAAGGAGTAGAAAGTGGGCCACAGATGTCCAAAACATTAAAAGCTTAAAACATTTGTTTCTACCAAACTGCCCGTGTCAATTTTGATTTATTAGTTTGACAACATAATAGAAACCAGACTCTGCTTCTTGTTCCTTTAGCTGTTAAACACTAACGGCTCTTTGCCTCCTCAGATCTGCTGCTGAAACTAATCTGGGTTGTCCTGAATTATTCATACTTCGTATTAGCTGTACAGTGCTGCTTTTAGTGTTGAAGATATCTTAAGATGGGCTGAATTGATGTCTTTCTTTATGCTGAATAAGGCAAGTTTGAATCACAATACCGAGCTGAGATGAAGATTTGTATTTGGGATGTATTTAAAGGCAAGAGAAGATTAAGTAGAGATTTTAAGGCAGGGATTTTTATCCATGTGACGTCCAAATCTGCCTTTAGCTCTAATTACTCATGCTAGACAAAGACTTCTCTCTGATTTTCTTTTCTTTTCCAAAACACCAAATATAAATTAATTCATATTTCTTTCTTAAAGCAATTTATATACCCTCCTTTTTGTAGACTACTTAAAGATATGTATCCAGTTTCTAAGTTAGAAGTCATCTTCACTCATGTGTTGTATTTCTTGGTGTGAAAAGCAGCAGAGACGTGAGAGCAACACAGCAAGGAGAGGAATGTGACGAGAAAGTGCAACGAGACAAGCTTCTATCGCTGAACAAAATGCTCTCTAGTGGATATTAGGGGTAATAAAAAACACAAAACAATTATTTTAGCTTGTTTTCTGAACTCTAAACTGAATGTAAAAATGTCTGACATCTTTTTAGCTCATCACCATAGGTGATATGGTTTAGGATTGTGGAAGATCGACTATGACAAGAACTTCCTGGGTACTGAGCAGAGCTGATGCATGTTGCACAACATTAAACTGAGACGCTGGAGTGCAAGATTAAAGCAGTCACTAATGGCAGTGTGGGCTGTGATGCAAACAGCTGGGTAAGTGAATGGCAAGTACGCCTACAGTTTCAAAAACAGAAGCATGTTGGGGCTAAAACTTGGAGGAACAGCTGCGTTTTTTTCTTTATTGGACATCCTAAAACGTGCCGCTGACCATTGATCAGCAGGTTAAATAGTTACAAGTAAGCAAACAGGAACACTGATAATTCCTCAGGTGGACACACACCTAGCTTAGTCTGACATATTTAAAGAGTAAGATGGCTGTTTCATGTGCAGACATGTGCAAGAAAAGAGTAGCAGAGATAATAAAACAATGAAGTTTTGTTCAAAATGTGAATGAATGCATTCCCAACATCTGTAAAAACATGAGACGAGGAATTTTAAAGTGTTTGTCATTTGTTTCAAGATTAGAAATCCTGCCTAGTTATGCAACAGATAAAATCTGAGATGAGCGTCTCAGAAAGTTATGTTTTTATACCAATTTCTTGGAAATTTGATTGTTCGATTACATAACAGAGCGTGCATTGACTGAACACAAAGGGTAGAACTGCAAATAGAAAATAACTTGGGAACATCTTGTGCCATGTTTTCGACATTTTCAGAGTTTCTCCTGCATTTTGCAGAGCTCCAAAAATGTAACCCAGCAGCATTCTGACAGCAATAAACAACACACTCACTGTTCGTTGACGACAAAGATGCAGTTGTCTTGGGAGGGTAAGCCTGAGACGGGATGTTTGCAGGTCACCTTCCGCTCATTGTGGCTAAAGAGGAAAAGAAAGAAGGGATAAATTATTCAATAATGCACAAACAAGCTCAACACAAACATGCAATCCATTTTCAGGAATATGTTCGAGTGGTTTGTGTTTAGGTCAAGCTGCTGTGGGGGTATTGAGGAGGCCATCAACTCTTCCCGACAATTACAGCCGTCCATACTCATTTCCACCCTGACATAATTATAACTCTGCCACAGTCAGCTGGCCTGTCAGTGGTGGCCCTTCATGAACGCTGCCATTCTATGTTTTAGGTAATTTCAACAAATTTACTGAATTCAGACATGAGGTGAGATAAGATGTGATGTGAAGATGTGTGTTACAGTTGTGTTTGAATAATTTAGCCCAAATTTACCAGTTTATGTATTAGGATGCTCTAGGGCTGGACAACAAATCAATAACAATATATATCGCAACAAACATGTGATCAGGATCAATAGATAACACTGATCCAGAACCGCACAGCATTCTGGGAGATATAGGCAGAGTTGAATTGAACTGACGCAATATTTTCAGCAAAAGAAGCATAGCTGTGGATGTGCAAACAATGGACAACCCACAGCAGTAAGTTTTCCATCCTCCTTTTTTCATCAGCATCAGTTAATCCTGATTACATTTTTCAGGTTCTATGCACCACAAATCTGGAACAAACTTCCAGAAAACTGCAAAACAGGTGAAAAATAAAAAAAATCAAGACTAAAAAAATCAGAGTTGTATTTGAACCACAATAAATGAAACATTGACCAACACATTTGCTCTCATAAAAATTTAATGTTTGTTCAACTGTTGTCTGCATGTTGTTTTCTTAATAACTTTAAACTTTTGCTTTTATTATGTAAAGTCCTTTGAACTGCCTCGCTCCTAAATGTGCTATACAAATAAACTCGACTAACTGATTATTTTTTAGTAATAGTGACTTAAATTCACAGTTCACGCATTCTCTCTAGAATTTATTAGTTTCTCATCTAAAAGTTACGTGTTGTGATGAGAAGGATGAAGAATCAGATTCACAAGCAGATTGAATCATTTCCACAGTAATAATCAAACAGGTGTAAAGGTAAAGCCACAAGGCTGCTCCATGTTAGAGCCACTTCTCTTCCAACATGGTGAATAGTTACTCTGTTTTTCTTTTCAGTGATATTCAGAGCAAGTCAAGCTGCAGTCCAAAAATAACAATTTTTAAACATGGGGTTCTTGTGTACTGAAAAAAAAGCAAATACCAAAGATGAAATGGGGGTTTTAGTTTCAGTTCGGCCTGGATAGCAGCAGCCTCCAAACTTCTGCTCTATAATTATTGGAGGCACTGTTGGCAGCAGAGCACACTGTGCGGTCTTGGGGCAGACCAATGGCACCAAACTTCTCTGGTATCATTTCCACATGCCTATACAACCCTGCACACATATGCTGGTAAAGATTTATGAGGAAAAGTGAAAGCCTGGATATACAGAATATTTCCATGCCATACTGTGAGATGTTAAATACAACTCTATAAAAGTATTTCCAGCAATTAATCCATTCCAAATATTGTATTTTTCATTTAGTTTTGAAACTTTTTACAAATAATTCACTAAATTACCATAACACAAAGCATAAACAAAGGCCTGTACTCACACAGGTTCAACCACAACATTAAGGGAGTATTCGCACCAGCCATGTTTAGTCCGCTTTAATCAGACTCCAGTTCGTTTGTTAAGAAAGTGAAGTTTGTTTGGAAATTGACAAAAAAGCAAACTCAGTGTCGGTCTCGGTTCAGTTGCAGTGGATTCTGGAGCTGTTTGAATTCATATGTGAATGCTAAACGGACCAGATCCTGGCTTAAAAGCCGAAAGCTGACTACAGTGCAGGGCATTCTGGGTAAACACAACCAAAACAAAGGAGAGAGTCTAACACTAAAGGGAGAAATGCCTTACGGCCTTTTACCAAAGAGAAAAGAGAAATCCTACAACTGCTAAAATCTAACGCTACTCCATTTTTGTTTACCTTTTGGGAAGAATGAAGTTGCACTCAGTGTCTTCTTCAGAGGCTTTCATGTCATTTCCTTTAGTGGTTCTTAGTGCAGCACCACCACAGGTGAGGAGGGGAACAAGTTTTTCAATCGGTTTGGTTTGTTTGACACTGTGCAGTGTGAAAGTGAACCACAGCAGCTGAAAATTTAACAAATGTTGAACTTTCAGTCCCTAATCAAACAAAGTCTATCAGGTGTGAAAACACTCCAACTAATTTACAAAACTGTTTAATTAATAAGTATTTTTATATTAAAATTGAATGACAATGAGCAGTTAGTTGGTAGAGCAGCCAAGCCCACTGTGAATGATTAGACAGTTTTAGCTTCTGATTTGCCTCGCTAAGTGGTGAAATCCCTATGGGTCTGAATGATGGTACTGTGTCTATGTTTTAATTTACAACCTTATGAAAGCCAGGCCAATGAAAGGCCATTATTCAGGCTTTGACTTGTGGCAGCGCTAAAATGAAGCCCAAGTTGCTCTGCTCTTCTTGTGTAGTGAACAATCTTAAGAGCCTTTCAGATGCAATGTGACAATTGCCCCACTGAGCACTGAATGGTATTATTTCCAGTGGCTTGTGACATGCTATATCAGTCTGAAATGCTTCACATGTTGCTCTGCAAGCCCCAACATCATCAGCTGTAAAGCCTTTTACGCTCTGAAGGGCTCCAAGGTGAGAAGAAAACCACCATGAACAATGTAAACAAGCATCCAGGCCGACATGGAGGCCAAACAGAGAAAAAGCTTTGGGTATTTCACTTTAAAGGACTTTATAAATGAAAACCAAGCACTTTGCAAACACTGATAACACCCAGGTCTGTCACAATAAACAATAAATCAATTAATCACATAAATTAAAACCAGCTCAATCATTTCCAATTGCATGATTTATTGTTCTACCAAAACTCGTCTTAAGTCTGGTGCTGTGGCCTCAGCTGTCCTGTTTTTGTTTATAGCAACTTCATAATTAATGTTATTTGTTGTTTTTGTTTATCTGCTTTGCTAAATATTCATTAGGATTTAAAGTTTATTGATGTTTGAGCATGTGTTTTTGCATTCTTACGGTTATATTACCATTATTTTACTTGAAAATTGTCTCAAAATAACACCTAATTGAAAATCAAGCCTTTTAAAGGATTTCAAGCACAGTATAGACTTTGCTTTTTGATTTAGTGTTGGAAATGTTTCTGGCATTTAGAGGAGTCTCTCTTCGTTAAATCTGCTTATATTGGTTAAAGTTAATAGCACATCCGGATCAATTTTGTTGGCGGAAGTGCTGTTGCCCCCAGTACCAGGCCTGTTTGGGGTGCTGGGGGTAAAATAGGCCAGCTGGAAAATCCATGAATACCATGACTGTCTTTGAAATAAAGCTTCAAAGACAGTCAAAATGTCACCTTCAAACTGAAGGCTCTTAAATCACTTCAATAAGAAGACCGTCCTGTCAAAACCTAATGCAGACATGCCAACTATCGTACGACAGGTCAAGCTCCTTACAGCACACCTTTATATATGGGAGCTATTTCAGAGGGTCCTATATGTTCCCAAACATGTGATGTGGAAGGACAGCGAGTTCTTGCAGCTCAGAGGAAAACATGGGGCACCTCATAAGTGGGCTAACATTGGGAGGCTGCTTTCATGAAAATAGTCTAAATTTTGCAACAAAATATAAAAGTCGCCAAAATATGTTCTAGTGTTTAGTGACATATTTTCCTGACATTTTGTATTTATTAATTTACTATATGGCACCCTGAGGTGGTGAGCACTTTTTGGTGTAATTGCTTTGTCTTAAAGGTGACCTATTATGCTGGCTTGAACAGGTTAGGATTGTTCAATGGTCTATGCAAAACATGTCCATTGCGCTTTTTGTACGAAATCATTATTAGGTAATGAAGTGGAGACTCCTGCACAACCAACAAGGTCGCAGCAAATGTTTTCTGGATGGTAACTAAACAACAAAACACTTGACTTTTCCTGCAGCCATTGTATAGCGCATAAAGCAGTAATACCAGCTGACCAAACATGCTGGAGCTCCGCTTTTGTTGCTAGGTGATGAGCGGAATTCCACTGAGTTGCTAGGTAACGGCGCAGTACTTTTCTAACAGGCCTTAACAATTGCGAGGTTTCTGAAAAGGCTCATTTTCCAGACACCAAAAAACATTAACTTAATGCCCAAAAGTAATTGTGTGTGTGTTTTAAGCAGTTGGGCTGTTTTTAGAAGAAGTGGACCCCCAAATGGAAGCATAAAAACATGCAAAATGTGTACTTTGCCTAATGGGTCCCCTTTAAGATTAAAAACTAGACTCACATTAAGTATTTTTACATAACTTAATTTTAGGCTCAAACACACTTTATAATAGCCATACATGGTCTGGAGGATGTGGCCTGAGGAGTCCAGATTTGTACAGCCAGAGGAGAATATGGTATCATTTTATTTCCTTTGGCTGAGGGGAAGAACATTGTTTCTCTGTTCAGGTTGAAAACTTCTCTTTACCTTCCTAGATGAAGTTGTTGTTGTTTCTTGGGGTGGATATGGGTTAGGGGAACCAGAGAGTTCCCTCTCTGTTGACCTCAAATGTACAGAAGTGGTAACACAGGGAGGGGGAGCCACAGCCGACCACCCTGCACCGTTGGAGGGGTTGGGCAGTTTTCTGGCGTTGTCCACAATAATTAGCCGTGAGCTGCAGTAATAAAGAGCTTAAGGTCTGGGGGTCAGTTCAGCACTCTACAGGGTAAGCTTTTATTACTCTGAGTGGGTCTTTGATCCTTCGCACCCCTTTAGCTGCGGCGTAACCACAATAAACTGAGGCTCTCTAAGACAGATCCATACATAACAGAAAGGAAGAATGGCCTCTATGAGTTTTGGCAACATAAGACTGGGCTCGTAGCTCTGAGTTTGGAAGATCTTGGAATAAATTTAAGATTCATTCAACATCCCAGTGTTCAACAAAAACAAAACTTGATCTGTTTCGCAGGCTCACGAGTAAATTAGGGATCAGGAAATTGGAAGCGAAGGGGATTCAGAAGAGATCCTTAAATTATTAAACAAAAATATATATATTTAGGCAAAGTTGGAAATTAGAGCCAACTGGTCAAATGAGGCCAAATTTATGCATAAAGTTGATCAAAAGAAAAGTAACAGTAGCTGTATTTCCATTACAAATGAGCACAAATCTTTGTCCAGTTTCTGGTTATATCGAAAAAACAATTTTGAAATCGCTGTATTTCCATTAAATAAGGAATTAAATTAAAATCATACGTGAATAAGTCTGTTCATGCAATAAGTCATGAGAAGACATCTTCCTGTTTTCTTCGTAGTAACATCCAGATGCTGACTATGTGACCCGTGCGATGAGAAAAAATTGTTTCCATTGCAGTTTTGCCAAAAATGTATTAAAAAAAAGAGTTTTTTCAAAATTGACGTGTTTCTATTTCGCAAATTTATTTTCGAAATGTCAAATTCCTCACTTATGTGGTCAATGGAAATGAAGCTAGTGGTGTGTTTGCAGCTCAAACAACAGAGCGAGCCTCAGTTTCTACTGCTGACCTGTAGGGGGCAGCGATATGCTTGAGTCGCCAGTGAACTACAGTGAATGTCCTCACCAATGCATCGTCCCGTGTAATTCCTGCAGTGAAGCAGCTGATAAGAACAAACAAACTTCCTCAAGCTGAGCCAAACCAAGAATCTTAAGTGAAACTGCTGCTTTTCAATGAGAAGCTAAAAAGAAAAAAATCTGCGATTTATGTGACTGGCTGGCTTTGGACAAAATAAACCAGTGAATGTTTTGGTCCAGTATTAAGAACCTATGATTAAAAGGTAATTCCCAATAATCTGGTAACGTCTACTGTTGGGGAATATGTTTGTATGACACACATAAACAACATCTGCCAGCAGTAAATTGAGCTTCAGAGGTCAAAACCTCCCTTTAGTCAGCTGCAAAATAAATGGAAACATGGCGTACTAATGAAATGAATATATACTATTAAAAGTTTGAGAACTGTTAACATTTTTACAACATTTAACTCCAAAGAAAAACAAATGTGGTTAAACAGGATTTTGTGGTTAGGAAATGGTTTGTTTACAGGTAAAAATTGAAGTAAATTGGGTCCAAATGGCAACAAGAAGTTTGGTGAGAAAATGAATTGATCTTTTCATATAATCAGGAATAAATAACCATAAGACTTTTTATAACTTGTGTCTGAATGTTTGTCTAAAACTAAGACGAAACTTGAAACAAACTTTTTCTTTGTCCTAAAACATACATATTTATGCTGTCTCTCTAAATCATCAGTTAAGAAAAACCCATAAACTAAATCTACAGAAGTGCAAAGGAAAAACTTTAACATCCCGAAAGCAAATCCAACTGAAACTCACCAGACACAGCTCCTATTGTAGCCCCAGTCCAACCCTTGTTAATGCTCACAGTCCTAATCCTATTACAAAGCAAGAAACCTGAACACATCTTTTGACAAGAACGGATTCAGGCTTTCATATTATCAGGTAGGCATTCCTAACAAGCATGCAAGAGTTGAGCTGCAACCGTCCACGAAAAATACCACCAGAAGTATGAATAGCCGTCCCCACAAAGGTTAAGCTGAATAGGCAGAATGGGCAGTTTATGAGAGGGCATTCAGGGGCGCGCCGAGTGAAAAGACAAAAAAAGACATTAGGGGAGCTTTGCAGTTGCAAAGAGGCCACATGGCAAAAAGCAATGTGCTGTCACCAAGTGGGATTAACCGGAATATCTACTGTAACATCTGAGAGAGGGAGCTGCAGGCATGCAGAGCATTTAAAGGGCATTTAGAGTCGCTTACAAACGAAAATGTGACATAAAACTAAAACGAAACAGGGCAAACTGCCAGAAATGGGACTTCAATCACATCCCATCAACTAACAGCACAGGTTTGATGTAATTTTTGAGGAAATCACATGAAGGATAGAGTCATTTTCTGATTAAATAAGACACAACTAACTTACAAGTAATTTTTCAGCAAGATACAGAAGCTTGTTTTTAGTCAATAATTTCTTAATATTGATGATAAAGTTCTGGTTCCACTGGCAGATTATTTCACTGATGATATGGGAAAAATGTCTTGTATAAGTGAAATAATCTGCCAGTGTAACTAAATCAATATTCATCAATATTGAGGGATTATTTTCATAAAACAAGCTCCTATATATTACTATTTTCTCCAGCTACTATGTGCAGTTCAGGAATATAAATTTCACTTCTTTAAAGGAGCTTATTTTGTCTTTCAAGAACAACATTCGTGTTTGTATCATTATGAATGATGTGCCATCCTAAAAAATAAATAATAAATTGTGTTTTAGTCATTTTTAGCATTATAGTACCACAAAATGCTGCAATAAAGGTTCAAGTCTCCTACTTGTGAGTAAATTAACTCATGCATTCCTTCTTGTATAATGAATGCAAATTATACAAGTACAACTATTGCCAAATAGTTGGTAAGATTTTGTGTTTTTTCAATGTGGTTAAAAATTTTAATTTGCATGTTAGCTTTCAAAGATTTATTTTTTTCTCCCAGGAAAATCTTGATCGGTGCATTTCTACACAAACTGATTGGCCATCATATTCTTGTTTAAATTAATTTAGTTCATTACAGGAACAAGACTCCCCACATGGATATTTTTCACTGACATTAACTGGAACATGTCCATGTCAACAAGAAATTCAAATGATCATTTATTTTGGGTTTTTCTTATCTTCTACTGTGAAATATTTCAAGAATCCGGCAGAACACCCAGGGAATATTATCATAAACCGAAACGCAATCCATGGGAAGAACATAGATTAGATTGCTGCTTCAGCTGCTTGCTCATTAAGATTTCACCTTAGACCTTTATATTCAATAACAGAATGCAGCTGCCAATTTGGGGAACAAATCTGATTTTATTTTTTGTTCTCATATAATTAAATTGGCATCTCGCTTAAAGCAGCTGCGACTGTGTGCAAAGTGGGTCAAGGTGACACAGCCGATCAAGCAACCCGTGAATCCATAGAAACAGGCAGGAGAATAAAACAGAAATCAACCAATGACCAGCAGGCCTTGTTCAATCTGGAAAGCTGCTCTGAATTAGCCACAACGATCATGAACAGACCATCAACCTGAAAACAAACATGATATTTAGCATTAATTACCAAGCATTAACAAGACGAACTATTGGAATTACTGAGCTGTTAGCCCATAAAAACGAGCAACTATAATAAACGCCAGTGACGCATGATTGTTCAACAGTAAAATAAGATTCTGACAACATGCTGTTTTTGTGTTTCATTTGGAAAAATGCCCCCAACATTACAAAAACCAGTGGAGCAAATGATATGAAAGTTTAGCCTTTTTGTACAAGAATTTACACTTCACTTCTCAATGACTGTGTAAGAATCCCACAAACCAATTAAAGCTTTGAATGTTTGCAGACAATTTTTATCAAAACCTGTTATTATGCTTCCTTGAACAGGTTAGGACAGGTTTATGGGCGATACAAAATATGTTCATTACAAAATCATTCTTAGATTATTAGATTTTAAACTGTTCAGTTCTGTCAATTTTGAGCTTTTTTCAGAATAAGTTGTTTTAGGGCCTCTTAAAACAAGTCTAAGTTCAATGTTTGAAAATGAATGCAAATTATACAAGCGTACATATGTGAAAAGCATCAATAGAGCCCGCTGCACGACTAGCAAGAATGTAGCAGGTGATTTCTGGACAGTAAGTCAGCAACAAAACACTTGCATAATAATGCAAGAACACCCTGTCGAAGATCAGTAAACAATAGTTTATAAAGGACATTTTACACTGGATCTTGAAGATATTTTAAATATCTCACATAAGTAAACAAAACAACAAATAAAATGGAAACTGAATTCTCTGAAAGCAAAATTGTCCTTCAAAAAAAGGGGCTTGTTGAGACCAAAGACCCAGACCGCAGAAACAAAAAAAAGAATCATGCAAATGGAAATGATCAACCTCATTTTAATTTATCATGAGATTAATAGATGTACTGCTTAATGCGACCAAACATTCTGGAGTTCCACCTGAGTTGCTAGGTAACGGGGCGGAACTCTCCTGGGGTTGCTAGGTAACGGGGCGGAACTCTCCTGGGGTTGCTAGGTAACGAACTAGGCGTGGCCGGGGTCACTAGGTGAAGGATCAGTGCCTGCTGATTTGTGACTTTACATTCCGTAGGTTTTTGAAATTGCTCAATTTCCAGACACCAAAAGATATAAACTTATTGCCACAAAACAGTTGGGTAGGGATTTTTTAAGTCCTTTGACTATTTTTAGAAGCAGTTGACACCTAAATGAAGGCATGAAAATGTGTAAAAAGCTAATTTAATAGTTCCCCTTTAGCCACGACAGTCCTTTAAGGCATGTGAGAGCAGCGTCCCGTGACCCTCGTTGACCAGACATCTGTTGCAGCTGCTGCTCATGCGACTAAAGTCAGGGTTCCTTTAAAGGCTAAAATATGAACCACAATTCAACTTCCCAACTTTAGATGTCCATCAAAGTTTCCACCTTCGCTTTCGGTGCCTGTGAAACTTCCCCTTCTTGACAAGTCAATGCTCAATCTCAAGCAAAAGCAACTCTACAGAAGGCAACATCGAAAACAAACATTTGTCAGACTTATTTTGGGACCAGCTTTGTGCATTTAGGTCTACTGCTGTTAGACAGAAAAGGAAAAATGTCTGTTTGGGGCATTTAAAGTTATATTTCCCAAACTGAAGTCTTCTTCGTAGAAAAACTACCATATCGTACCTTAAATTTTAACTTTAAGGTACAATGTAGACCTCACTTACCAACAACTCTATTTTAAATAGATATCTATGTTTTATTTATAAATATTTAATCTGAATTAAAAATTTAAGACCCCAAAAAATCTCAGAAATACAAAAGCTCAAACTGGAACGCAAGAACTATTTCATCTGTTTAAATATGAATGAACTAATGTCATCCTTATTTTTCAGTTGGGATTTTGCGGTTTTTATCATTTTGCTTTTTTTTTTTTTGCAATAAATAAAACAAAATAGTTGTAAATATGGCGGTACATTTACATATTTCTGCTGTACGCACATTTTCAGATGGTGTTTTTTGAACATTCTAGCTCAAAAGCTACATGCTTTTTCTGCATCACCAGAGCCACAATACAGAGAGAGAAATCACATTTAAATAGTTATTTATGATGTGTGAATAACAGAAACTGTTTTATAAATGAAAGGTGTCAGTTTTGTTACAAGTATTGTCATTTCCGGTCGGAACAGCTGCAGCAACGCAGTGATGACAGAGTATTTCCACATTAGATGATAAATAATTTTCTATTTGAATTTGTAAATTAAACAGCCGGGATCATGAGACGTACGCACCGTATTTGTGTTGCTCAACAGGAAAGGGGGTTGTGTTAATAATCCAGGGGTCATAAGTTTGAGTCAAGCTAATGCCACTCCTTTATTAACTGTAATAATATTTAAAAGATGATTTAGATGTTGAAAAGCCTTTAATTGTAAACAAAAGAACAGCAGCTTTTTGGACCTCGGTGAACAATTTTATAGATATTTTCAGCTGGCCTCCATTTAAGGGGGAAAGAACTGGGAAATGTTATCTTCAGATTCGGTGCGTTTCAACATGATTTTATCAAATTTAAAACATCTTTACATGTTCGATCATATACAGAACAATTCCTGAAGCTCTTACCTCAATTCTCTGTCTAAATAATATGTTTTTTTTAGGCCAACAAATGTAAAATGATAGTTTAAAGGTTTTATGAGTGGCGTTGGCATAAACTGCTGTGGTTTTTGTAAATTAGGAGGCAGAAATCCACTTTGGCTTCAGCACTCAGACTACATGTTAGCATCAGATTCATGGACTAATTAATCTAGATTAATACTAAAAAAATGTGAGGGGTGCTGGTCATCCTGCCTCAAACATGTCTTACCTTTCCAGGTTTTTGTTTTCTTGTCTCCAACTTTTTATTAGTTGATACTTTATCAAGCAATAACTTCAAATATTTTTCTCTCCTTGACTCGTAATCTAATCTAATGAAGTTTGGCTGCATGACTCAAGCAGATCAGTTATTTTTGGCTGGATCAGGGATCATTATCTGTCAAATTTTGTAAGAATGAAGTATGACACAAAGTTTTCAAATCTTAATATGCAACTGGGTTAAAATATACAAAAGATTTGAGCATTTTTATGAACATTTAACTCAATAATTCATCAAAAATATTTACAAAAACCTACAAAGTAAACGAAAATGACATGGTTTAAGTGCATGGATACAAAATTATTTGTACACAGGCATAAAATTAGAAAACTGGTGCAAACCTAACTGGCAAAAGAGTAAAAATACTGTTTAGCATCTTTCCAGAACCTTTTTTCAATTCAACAATCCAGAACAATCCCTTGCTTTACCAAATGGGAAGTAAGAATTTATTCTCAGGCATGATTCCTCTTTTTGCTTCATACAGAAATAAATATAATATTTAAAATCAGAACTGAAAGTGAGTTTCAAGCATGAGGCGCACTGAAGCTTTCCATAAACACCCAGTGATAACTTATGCCAATTAAACCTTCTTAATCAAACTAGTCCCACCCAGAGTATTGCGCTTGGTGAGAAACGAGGGGTTGTTTTCCAGATGATTCCAGATGAGCACATGACAGCCGCAGCAAAATGCCTCAGCAAACATCCTCCAAAAACACGAGAAACAGGTTCAGCTGATCACTTGTTTACTTCTTTCCAGGATTTCTGCTCCAAAACACAAGATCAAAACAGCTATCATAATAAAATGTTCAGCTAGTTTGTGCTGTGTGTGTGGCAGGTTAATGAGAGGTCAGTTTGAGCCACTGCAGGAAAGGTAGCTTAATGCAGCATAATTACACCCTTACTGACTGTGATTAGCTTTCAAAGATGACCAGAAAACCACAGTGCAGTGTGCAGTTCAGCGCTGGAAGCAAAGGGAACTGGGATCTTAATGCAGATTACTGGAATGGAGTCACAGAGGGAGGGAAAAAACAGCAATGCTTTCAGGACTGTTTGCAGTTAAGGGGATGGCAAACACTTCAGAAATATGGAAATGCAGTTTCGACAGCAGCAAACTGTGTGTTAAATCAGGATTTATATCCAATGATTCAAAATTAGATTCAAACCAGATGTGAATCAGCATCAAAAAATATGCAGGAGTCATGCAAATTAAAAACAAACAGAAACCTTAGTATTCTGAATGACTAAAACAATATTTTCACAGTTATAAATGTGTTTTTTTGTATATCTGAGGGGTTTTCTAAGGATTGCGGGTTGGAAATGCTGATTTGTGTTGTGTGTTTTTTTTGTTTTTTTTAGCCTAGAAATAAAAATGAGGGTAGCAATTAAGACGCAACCCTGAAGGATACGCAGTCAGCAAAAATAACGAGGTGCTTCTGGCAAACGCGGGACAAAAATCAAGGAATCTGTACGGCAGCAAAGCTGTTTGTACACAAAAGCCATGTCAGAAACAAAACCCTAAGCAGGGGGTTGTGGTGGCCTGGTCCGAGCCGCATGCAACCGCATCACGGACGGCATTCACGGGGCTCATCTCCATAGCTTTCTGCTAGCAACAACCATCACACAATCGATACAATTAACGCCCCCTGTTGTTGTCGCGTCGGGACAAGCCCCGAGTCAGTACTCACAAAGAAAAACGCTCCGCGAAATATCCACGCTGTCCGGGCAAGCGATGCGAAACAGGCGAAGAAGAAGAAGAAGGAATGAAATAAAACTAAAAAGCACGCACGTCGTATCCAGAAATGAAGCAGCAGCTTGATAGTTATGGGAAGCGTCTGGTGTGAAAACAGCGCTGTCGGCGCTCCGCTGCTGCTGCTGCTGCTGCTGATGTGCTCGCGGGGCAGAGCGGCGTGCGCCAGTAGTAAGGACGCAATGGAACCAGCGAGGCGATGATGTCACAGCCCGGATGTGAAGCAGGTCCAGCTCGGCCCAGTGTGCATGCACTACACAGTAAGGGACGCTTCGTTGATAATATTGATTTTAAAAAAAACTAAAGTAGAAACGAGGAATTTATCTTAAAAAAAAAAAGGAAAACTGTTTTCAATGTGAATTATTCCTTCATTTATTTATTTATCTGGATGAGCGTCCAAGCTGTGATTTAAACAAAAGAGGGTACAGGATCCAAAATTTGCACTTAAGTTAAGAGTAGAACAACTTCAGCATATATTTTTTAATTAAATAAATGTAGCTGTTCAAGTAATTACTCAAACAAGAGTAAAAAAGTTTTGCAAAATTTCTTCAGTTTTGATTAAAGCTACAGTATGTAATATTTTTTAAACAAATATATATATATATATATATATATATATATATATATATACACACACACACACACACATGTGTGTGTGTATGTATGCATGTATGTATGTTTTAAATATTTGTTGAAACTGTCACTATATCGCTCGTTTTTAATCTGTGAAAAAAAACGAGCTCCCACTGCTCCCAGTACCAACTAGAAACAACCAATCAGAACACAGAGGAGGGTCTTAGTGCTGTCAATCAAGCCAGTGTGTGTGCTGACAAAAATATTAATCTGATGTACAAATTATGATGTCTTAAAGAGTAAATTAAAAAAATAATAAATACTGTTAAATTTAGGCAGAAGAAACACACTTTCAAAAAATTTTATTAGCATATAACTTCTGGGAGCTTGTGTAGAAACAGGAGTTGTCACTTTAATTAAATTTCCAATAATAATAAAATAAATACTTAACTGATCCCAGGGCCGACCCGAGCCTTTTTTTTTGGCCTTAAGCAAATTTTCATTTGGTCCCCCCATACCAACATGTCAACACCAGATTCTTCATCATTCCTGAGCTACCCTACATGTGTAGCATGAGCTCATTTGTAATTAGCTAACATCTTACCACTGCTATCATGGCTACTGATTTTCACCTTACAGCAGTAGCAAACTAAATACATATATTTGTATTTTGAAATGCACAGTAGCATTTAAGGCATTTGGTTTCAATTATTTAAAAGTAACATCAGTGAATAAACACAAAATTTATAGTGAACAAGTCAGCAAGTTTGATATATTGTGTTTTCCCAACAGCGGCAGCAGCCAACATCAGGAAGAGATCATCCATTATTTGTGTAACAACTCTAAAAATAATGAAAATCATTGTTCCAAGTGAAATGGCATCTAGTTTGTATTATTCAATGTTATTTTAAATATGTTTATGCATTTTTATCATGGTGCTCTTGGGTGTGGAGGCCCAAAGTTTATTCAGAGTTATTGTAGATGGTGAGCTATGGGAATACTTTATAATATTACTAAGCAAATTTACACAAAAATTTAAAAACTCCCAAAGAAACATAAATATAGAACTCTAAATAACCATTTCGATAGTTTATCAGAAAAGAAAATATTATTTGGGAGTTAGTTACACTTTAAACTGTAAACGTAAAAACGTACAGTGTAGTAAAGCTACTCCTAAAAGTAAATTTTTTGTAACATGTAACTGATTACTACCCACCTTTATTAACCGGCACATCAGGTCATTAATCACATTCTATCACTGAGTTACGTTGTGTAAGGTATTTCCTTAACTCTGTATGCAGGTACACTCTAAAAACTGCATGGCTGTTTCTTTAACCCATTTATACTCAAACTCTTCATAAAAACTAATACCTCACAAAATGCTACTGTTTCCAACTACACTGTAAAGGCATTTTAAAATCATTAATACAGAAAAAAACATTTTTGAAGACACTTCTTTCCCTCAAACTGGATTCAAACATCTAATAGAGGTGGCACACAACTTCTTATAAGCATTTTTAGCCATTTATATTAGTGAATATGCTGCTTTTATGCTTGAATCAATTCTGACAAATTAATTATTACATTGTATTGCAAATAGGTGCAACTGGCCAGTTGGTCAACTGGCACTTTAACTTGCAGACAGAACACGGAACATTTGGGTTTAGTGTTTTTCCACGAACCAAATGTTTACTGTCTTCTGCTTCCTTTTCTAACATCTGGAGCTAGCAAACTCTTTTCCACTGAAGATGACCCTGGCTGAACCGGATGGGTCGTTTTTTATCCCAACAGTTTTCAGAGTGCAGCTGCTCCTCCTCCAGCTCATTCTTTAGCAAGTCCTGACAGAGATGGTGCATGATGGAGAGCGAACTGATCATGGCTGCACTGCGCCAGAGAATGAGGAAGACTTAAAGCTGTTGTAAACACAGCTAAGACCTAAAAACAATGCATTTACCTCTGGATCCCATTTAAGTCCTCCCTAGTTGCTGGCAGTTGTGTTAACAATAAGAGACTTGGCTGAAACTGAGAAAGAACTGAATATCAAGCAGGTTCAGCAGGGAGCCTGCAGCTATGGAGGACGTGAAAACACGGACAATGACCTCGACCCCAAGCAAGAAGCCAAACAGCTCTTCAGCTCATCAACCTGCTGGGTGCAGGAAAGGGTCACACTCAGAGACAGAAACTTATCTTCAGAGCAACTCCACTGCTCCTTAGCATTACATGGAAAAATAAAGTTTTAAATGTAACATTGTGTTTCCTTGAAATGGTTGGGCTAGGACTATGGGCTACACAAAACATGTTTGCTACATTGTTTTGCATTCTTAGATAAGATTTCAGTCTGCTCAATTAAGAATCAGCTCTTTTAAGGCCTCTTGTTACTTTAAATCCAAACACACTGCTGCTGGCCATGCACTCCATTTAAACTTGTACATAAAAATGGTTGCAAACAGAGGCGCAATGAAACAACCATACATCTTTGAAAAGAAGAAGTGGAGCCTCCTCCACAACCAACAAGAATGCAGCAAGTGGTTTCCGGGTGGTAAGTCAATAGCAAAACACTTGAGTTTTCCAGAAGTTATGATACAGCACATACAGCGAAAATCAGCTGACCAAACCTGCTGGAGTTACATTTGGGTTGCTAGGTAACAGACGGAACTCTGCTGGGGTTGCTAGGTAACGGGCACAAGGCAACTTAACAATCGAGAGGTTTTTGAATTTGAAATGCTTCCGTTTTCAGACAAAAAATAATTACTTACTGCCAAAAAACAACTTGGCAGTAAGTTGTTTTGCTTTTTTTTAAAGTACTTGGGCTTTTTTCAGAATCAGTAGAAACCCAAGTAGGAGTAGCCTAGTAAAAACAAGACCCTTGTTCTACACTTTGCTTCGTCCAGAGGGTCTGGACACTCGACTATTAAGAAACAATTGCTTCCTGGAGGTTTGGATTATGTTGAATTAAAACAAGTTGTTCAATTTTAATGCTAATGTTTGTCTGTTACGTACGTAATGCGCCAGTTCAGCACTAACATTGCAAACAACCATCCTCCACTGCGGAGAGAGAAGTGCAGAGTCACATGGTTGCTAAAGTTAATTCAATATTTGTACGCGTGGCCAACATGGACTGAACTGCTTCCTTCACTTCCTCTGCTGCCATTACTAAATTACAGGAAGACTACAATTCTAAAAGAGCACAGAAAATTGATGTCATTATTCACAACTTCTCCTTCTGTTTGCTGATTGGCCCAGTTGAAATTCTGTCAGATAAATCCAAGTGAATGGGAGAAAGCCCAGATTGTCTGTAAAGAGAGATTTGAATCAATGGTCAGGCAAAAATGGAAATACAAGAAGATGCAAAATGTGGGTTTTGCATAAAAGGTCCCATTTAATATAACCCATCTACAAAGGCTAAATCTGCTTTAAATAACAAGAAAACATGGGAAATGTAGATCATATGTGTAATAAGTCATTTGTGAACTACTTTGACCATTCTTCTTTTATAAATAATGCAAAAAGGGTTCAGTTTCACAGAGGGGTGTGGGCTCAGTTAAAACGCTTGGTCTTGCTTCCCTCCAGGGAGGTCTTCCAATGCTGGCAGCGCACATGACCACCAGCTGGGACGCAGAAAAAAATCCAGACCCCAAGAAGGAGGGGAAGGGGACAGCAATTATCTGGAGGATATGTGACATATCTAATAACCTAACCCATTGAAAATGAGAGCACAGCGAATAAAGAGCCTGTGCAATAAAAAGGTGTCGGAGAGAAAAGTCAAAGCAAGCTGTTCAACCATCTGTGTGTGTGCTGTGTCATGTGGAAGAGTTTTTAAAAAATTCATAAAGCCGCCATCAGCGTTAGCTGTCAGTTTCTAATCATCTGGGGAAAAGTTTTCCACTCCCAGAAAGACACCATCATCTCACAGATTTACCACAAGATGCCTTTAAGAACAACTTCATTGACTGTAAATATGGAGCTAAATTGGGGACAAAATGATTGTTCAAAACGATAAAAAAGAAAATGTAACCGAAAAAAATAATTAAACTGAGGAAGTTTTGAAACTGAAGAAAAAAATTGAAGCTGAAAAATGAGTATGAAACAAAAAAGTTTGAAACTGAAAAAAAGAAGTGAAAATAAAGATTTGAAACATGAAAATTATTTTGAAGCTGAAAAAAAAAAAGATTTGAAACCAGAAAAAGATGCAAAGCTAAAAAAAAGTTTCAGATTTATAATTTTGTTTTCCCGTTTTAGATTCTTTTTTTAGTTTCAAAACTTTTGTTTGTTTCAAATCTTTTTTTAAGTTAATTTTTTTTTTCTTTTTAACAAACTTTGTGGCCTCAGTTTTTTCAAACTTTTTTTCAGTCTCAAAATAATTTTTCAGTTTCAATTTTCTTTTCTTTTGGACAAACGCTATGGCTCCAATTTAACTCCATAGAACCTCTAAGACAATCAAATATAATTACTCAGTGGATCTCTGACTCAATCTGGAGTTGAAAGTTGTCCTAATGTGTCCAAAAAGATTTTTATCAAAGCGTAACTGGTATAAAGTTGCGAAAAATATCCGTGGGTATTGCATTTATCTGGCTTTCAAACAAGCAGTAAAAACGTCACCATCACACCCACGAAGTCTGACTCAGTCACCCTGAGGCAACCAAGAAAAACTTCACCATCAGTAGCTCAGAGTGTTTCACAATTTTGCAGAGATTCATTCAAAATCTCCTCAGCCAAGATCAAGCCAGTAGCTGAGGGTTTGCTTTGATTGAAGGGACGTGTTGTTTGTTGCTGTTTTCTTTTAATAAATCAGGAAGCGCCGCCTGGGTCAGCCTTTCACAGTGGAAACATTTCAACGCAGTCAGCTCATCAGCCACTTCAGTGGGAGTGGGAGTTACTAACTACTGTTCCAAGAATCTATTTAAGTGGGGGTACGGTCAAATCAAGGCCATGCAGAGTCTGTTTATTCTCAAACAACAACAGAAAAAAACTTGACTGCACTTTATTTTGGTGCAGAGCACCATTAGACGTTACAACAGAGCAAACATAACCTGATGGACTCACATTCCTTGATGTTATCACTGTTGGGTTGTTTGACTCGTAAAAGCCAGAGACCACAGGAGCAAGGGGAATAATCAAAGAAGCAAAACCATCAATTAAAGTAATTAAAGCACTTTAATATTTATGTTACATTCAAAGAAATAGAAATCATAAGATGACTAAAATGAAAGCTACAGGAAGCACAACGTCATGCTAAAACCATTTCACAATAACGGAGCATGCAGATTGCAGGATCTTTGACCCGTACTCTTTGTACTGTTTCTCTAAATCATCCAAAGTCCTGTGTCCCACTTTTCAGTCTGGGAAAAGTTGATTTTATGTCTGGTGAAACTTACCTGTGGTCAAGTAGCTCAAAAAAGGACCATTTATACTCACACACAGGCATATAATTATGCAACTATACATCTTTGAAAAGCAGAAGAGGAGCCTCCTGCACAATCAACTATAACAAATTTTGTTGGACGATAAATTGTTCCAAAAATTACTGCAATAAATGATAATATTGTCCAGAACAATAAAAGCATAACAATGCAAATACACCCTCTCAAAGATCAAAAAACTTTAATTTGTAAATTACATTTAACACTGGAACTGGACATAATTTTAAATATTCAACAAAAACAAACAAAACAACCGAAACAACAAATAAAAGTGATACAGAAGTCTCTGCAATCTAAATTGCCTTTCAGAACTAGACTGAAGCCTTTTATCAGAAAAAAAACAAAAAAAACAATCAGTCATGCAAATGGAAATTATTGACCTCGTTTTAATTTATCATACGTTTAACTGACTTATTGCAACAGGCTTACAAGCATCAGGAATTCAGCAAGTGGTTTCTTAATGGTAAGTCAAAAACAAAACACTTGTCTTTTCCAGCAGCCATTGTACAGCTGACCAAGCATGCAGGAGCTCGGCTTGGGTTGCTAGGTAACGGGACAGTGGCCCTAGAAAGTGACTTAACAATCAGAATGTTTTTGAAATGGTTCATTTTCCAGACACCAAAATACGTTAACTTATTGCCAAAATTGAATGGGTGGGTTTTTTTTTTTTAAGCTTGATCTGTTTTTAGAAGCAGTTAAGACCCAAATGTGCAGCAATTTGGCAACTGTGACGCGTATTAATACTTAATATTATGTATTAATACGTATTACATAGTACATATTAATACATAATATATATTATGTATTAATTTTACATAACACGTCCGCTTAAAGAAAATCAGGAAAGTGCATGATGGTTATCATAATAAATATACAGATCAGTTGAGTAAAAGATTTTGCAAGCATGTATTTTATAAGCTGCCACTTCTGTATTTGGAAAGGAGAGGCATCAAAACCAGCCAGTTTAAGTGCTATTGGTTAATATTTATCCTCTACGCTACAACAACCACACAGCGCTTTGAAGTGCGTAATAGTCTTGAACGTCTTAACCAGTTGTCATGTTCAGTTTGTTAGATACACACCATCAAAAGGATGGAGCTGAAAGGGAAAAAAGACATTTAAAACTCAAATAAACTATTATTTATTAAAGAGAAATGAAGTGTTTCTTTTCAGTTGCGGCCTGCACTAGATGTTTCATCTTCATCTTGGCTGACAGGTGCCAAGGATGAAGCTTTCAGACTCATTAACGGCCCACTCAGAGTCCGACAGAGACAGGAAGTACTAAGTGTTCACATGTTTATCCACTCTCAAAGGAGCCATTTCTTTCTGCCCACACGCTCTTGTCTTTGGCTCTTTCCTCTTCCACCTGCACTCCCACGCTCTCCCCTTTTGTCACCGAGGTGCAAAATATTACCTGCTGCTGCTCTGAGTAGCTGCATATTCAGCAACTGCAACTCCCAGTAGCTGGAGGCCGATGGGGAGAGAGAGGCATCCAGAGCCAGAGCCGCTTTGCATGCACTCTGCAGGGGCTTCTGCTCCTACTGAGCAGTAGCAAAAGAGAACCACATGCATAAACAGTTCCACTCCCTGCCTGTCCTCAGGGAGCTGGGGCTGAGATGACCAGTCTTATGCACACCAGTGAGCAAGCGCATGGGGGGAGATGGGTGTTTGTGCTCTGGTAATTAGCAGAATGTGTCAAATGGAGTTGGAAAAGCACCAGCTGCCTGAACGGTCACATTCAGACACACCAGACTAATAGGTTCTGCAAAAGAGCAGCGCAAAACGTATTCGTAACCTCTACATGTTTATATACTTTGTCACATTTTAACCACAACAAAGTTTCTAATCACAGACAAACTTCTCAGTTAAAAGAAAGTGATTTCAAGTAAAATCTGCCAGGGTTATGAATGGGTTTGAGATTAAAAGTGTTTTCACTCCTGATAGTCTGATAGACTTGGTTTGATTTGGGACCAAAACTTAAACATTTCTTACATTTGTTTGTTTTTACAGTGCACTGTATCAAACAACTGCGATGGACTGGCGACTTGTCCAGGTGACCCCGCCTCTCGCCCAGAATGTTAGCTGAAGATAGGCACCAGCACCTCCTGACCCCACTAAGGGACAAGGGTGTAAAAGATAGATAGATAGATGGATGGATGGATGGATGGATGGATGGATGGATGGATGGATGGATGGATGGATGGATGGATGGATGGATGGATGGATGGATGGATGGATGGATCAAACCAACCAAGCCCTTTGAAAAACCTGTTCCCCTCCTCGCCTTCGGTGGCGCTGCACCAAGAACAACTGAAGGAAACTTCATGAAAACCTCTGAAGAAGACACTTCCTTCTTCATGAAATGTAAACTAAAATGGAATAATGCCAGATTTTATCAGTTGTAGGATTTCTCCTTTGTATTTGTTTAAAAACCACACGCAATTTTTTGCCTGCTAGCATAAGGCTGAACGATATGGATAAAAAAAACTTTCAAATCAGTCAATATCAATAATTATTGATGAATTTTTTGTTTTAAATTT
>NW_015113660.1:238510-246156 GCF_001443285.1 Poecilia latipinna | reverse complement strand
GAGTGAGTTGCTAGGTAACCAATGAGTGAGTGAGTTGCTAGGTAACCAATGAGTGAGTGAGTTGCTAATCCCACCAACTTTGCTTAGCTAGCTGTGAGAAGTTGAGTGGCTAAAGCCTTTCCTCTGCCTACGTCTCCCAGAATGCTGTGCGGATCTGAATCAGAGTTCAGTGGATATTCTATATATTGAATATTCTATCAGACATATTATCTATCAGTATTGATCACTATAGCAATATATACCGTGACTGATTTATAGTCCTGGCCTATGTTATGCTAGGCTCTAGCAATCGCAATGTAGTCCTCTTTCAGTTGGACTAAAGCGGATTAAACAAAGCTGGTGTAAACGCACCTACTGAAACTCAAAGGATTTCTTGTTACTATGAGACAAATATGCTATTCTCTGGGTCAAGGGTCAGCAATGTGCAGCACTTCCACAATGGAAGACATTTAAATAGTGGATATTTAAAAATAACACAGCTTATGTAGCAGATGTTCATCAAAATTAAAAACGTGATGTACCATTTGCTGCTGTAAACAGGTTTTATTAAGCTTTACTGTGGATAAAAATGGCTCTTTGGATTGTAAAAGTTACAGACTCCAGCAGTAGGCAGAAAAACATCGGGACTGATGCTATCCAGTCTGATTCAAGGATATGAGACCAAGAAACGTCCAAATATTCCTCCATCTGCGTGATGGAAACAAACCTGATAAGAACTGAGACATCCAACGAAACGACAAGTTTTATCATGTAACATGACGGCAGGGATCAAAGAGAAGAGTTCTGTTACAAACCCAAAAGGACGGGAATCGTTTCCTACACACTACAGAACAAGCAACTTCAAACACACAGTTTTATCTCTCTCTTCGTTCACCTCTTTCAGGGTGAAGGTAGAGTGGAAAAAACAAATGTGTAAATACAGTGAATCAGGCCAGGAGATCAATGAACTCACAACATTTCTCAATCCCAGTGGCCTTGGTGGCATCTCTCCGAAGGTCATTGTGAAAACCGCTTTGCGTTGCTGTTCCGGCTGCTTTGTGAGCCTTGGCAGCACAAAGATTCACAAATTCCACAGGCTGCAAGTCAAAACACCAACAGTGAGTCGCTGTAGCATGAGGCCGCGCCCCGCAGCAGCTCAGGTCTGCATGCTGACCACGCTTCATTCCTTAATCAGGTAGATTCAGGGCCTCCTTGTGCAGTTGGTGCTAAAAATAATAGAGCACTTTATGTCTGTCATCACACAGAAACCTGCCAGCTTGGCTTTACAGCACTCAGGCAACTCTAAGGTAATTATTTGGATATGAATAATTTAACGTTCAGCTTCAGGAGTGAAGGTGCTAGTTAATTCAAGACATTACAATTATGTTGAAGTATATAAACTTTGCTCAACTTCTGTGGATGTCTGCCACTTTATACACTAATGTTCAACAAACACAAAGGCGGTTAGATAATGAAAGATTACGGTGGCCTTAAAAACACAAATAAGATGTTTTTACTAAGTGCCCTGGAAGTTTTCTCACACTATAATCTCAAACTGTATTGTGTTTTACTGGGATTTTATGTAATAAAGCACCACAAGATGCTGTATAATTATCAGGCAGAGGGAAAACTAGGGATGCAATCATGTAAAAATGTGGGCCTATATCAATATCTGATTCTTATATTGCTGTTATGGCACCTATGTTGTTATTTAACTTCCCTTTGGACACCTTGAAAAAAAGAAAAAGCAACAACACTGCTGACTTTACTGCTTCAGCTAAACTCCCCACAATCATCAAACAAACATCACAGGACCGACTTTCTCCATCTACAACAACAAAAGGCAACAAGAAGGAAAGAAATATCAATTGTTGGCCCAGTTTTATCTATTGGACTGATACAATATGATTATATTGGCCGATACGGATGTCCCCAAGGGAAATTACTAAAATCATTTACAATTAAAAATCTTTCTTTTATCAATAATTATGACAATTAATCGGATGAAAATAACTGTCACATTCTGCAGATTTTTCATTCAACAAATTATGCATTTTTATACAATATTAGAAATACTTAAAAATATGCAAACAACTTGATTCCTTTTTAAAATAAGAAAACAAGCATTCCTTCCATGAGTGTTTGATTTTTGGCAAAGGATGCATCTGCAGCTAAATAAACACTTTCAATGATGTGAAAAGCTCAGCCTGTTCTGCTGGACTTCACATCAATACTTTTCTGATAAACCGATTATTAATAAGATAACAAAAGGTAATTATTAGGATTTTTTTTTTAACTAAAACCACTTGAGAAGTTCTGAATAGAACACATTTACTGACAAAGTTTTTTTTTATTATCTTAAATCCAAAATGTATTCATATTTTATAAATTTTTGGCTTAATTACTTCTCTGAGTGCCCTGTTCTTTCAGCAAATCAAATTGCATTTTGTAAGAGTCTTCACACTCCAGGACGATTAATCGTCTCAGGCCTACACACATGTGGACTCTTTTTACTAAAATGTTTTTAAAAAGTGTTTTTTATTCCACTTTACATTATACTACTACATTGTACCATCTCATAAAGTCCAATAAAGAAAGACTGAAGTTTGTAACATGGCAAAATGTGTTAAAGTTTAAAGGGTATGAATACTTTTACAACACACTGATAACTTCCAATGAATAACACTGAACCACATTTACATGAAGTCTGAAGCTGCAGCTCTGGAGCAGGAATCTTACTTTGTAGGAGGCTCTGCAGGCAGTTTTTGATTCTAGGCAAAGAGGGACTTTCTCAGCAGCAAATCATGACTAGACTGGAGGTTTCTAAGGGGATTGCACATGACTCGGCAACACTGCGAGTACCGGATCAGTGGTATTTCAAGCACGATCAGGCAGAGCAAAAACTCAACATTCAGAGGATTAAAACACCAAGCTCAGTTTACACACCAACAAAGAGGGAACGCAAAAACAAAGACTTTCATACAGAACAGAAAGCTTCAATCATCAAAGGTCCTGCAAAGACTACAATGTACTCTCAGAGGACAAATAGTGTCTGAAAATCTCTTCTTAGGAGAGGAAAAAAAGGATAAACACAGTGAAGGAGAAGATGCATTGCAGTGGTAACAGACTCAAAATTACAAAGCGGTTAATGCAACAGAAATGTCAGAACAAGAGCTGCAAAATCACAAAAACTACCAAGTATTTTTGGTCCAGTTTCTAGTGAAAATATCTTCAAGTACACTTCAAATAAGACAAAACTAATTTACAAGTAACTTTTTAGCAAGAAATAGGAGCTTATTTTAATTGAATAATTCCTAAATATTGATGAAAAATAGATTCACAGGCAGATTGTTTCACTTATAACAGGTGGAAAATGTCTTGTTATAAGAGAAATAATCTGCCAGTGAAACTATAACTCTTTAAAATCAATATTAAGGAATCACTTAAAACAGGCTCGTATATTTTGCTAAAAAGTTAATTTTGACTTATTTCAAGTGTGCTTAGATATTTGCACTAGAAACTGGACCAAATATACTTGGCAAGAGTTTGTGTTTTTGCTCAGTGTAAGCAGAAGCATAGAAAGTAAGTAGTTAATTAAGCGCAAAACGTATTTCACTGTCAATTCAGACTGCAATATAGAAACAAATTAATCGTGACTGATTGAATTTATCGTCAGAAACTGATTAACCAACCCAAAAGAAGAGATATGCATCATTTAATGTATTTCTAATATTGTGTCAGAAATCCTGAAAAATCTGCAGAATATTTATAATTTAATTTCTTTTTATCAGATTAAATGATTAATCGGATTAATCGTCAGACTAATCGAAAAAATAATCAATCATTAAATAATCCTTAGTTACAGCCCTACTTATTAAATATTTCACTATATTAAATAAATACATAATTTCTGATAGGCACATCCAGACAGTAAAATCCAGATGTCAAAGTTTTTTTTCCAGGTAAATGCAGAGTAAGAAGTGGGATAAATTTCACACACCTTGGTTTGCACAGAAAACTCATAAAAATGATGAACACAGTTCAATATGAGCTTAATTCCTGTATCAGCTCTTCCCTTCCAGTGTAATGAGTCACTTGGGAGCACATGGTGCAAAGTCAATGACAACATCAAAGTCCACAACAAAAACAAGTTAAAACATGATGTTTACACAGCAGAGATATAAAATATGACACCTAAAGCCCCAAACCAAATGTAGCTGCAGAAATGATGATTTCTGGAATACAGGAGAGGAGAAAAGGACAATAAAATGGAGCTTCATCCATTTTTCTGAATGCACAGTTTGATGTTTTTGTATGCTGGTTTATTTTTTTTATTGATTTTCAGAGACAATGCAGTTTCCCAGAAGGAGAAACCCAGACACCGAAATCTTTTTAATGTCCTTTTTGCTGCTTCTTGCAAGCGTGGAGGTGTCCAGTTGCTCTCTTTTCAGATCAGGAATCCAGATAAAACGTACATTTTTGGTAAAAGCAAAACGAGGATTTGATCCAGCAGAACTGAGCATGCTCAGTAGGCCTGCCAGAGGGAGAGGCTCCTACTTTAGCCTACATTTGACAAGCAAATACTGTCTTAGAAAGTTTCTCTGTCAAGGCTCTGTGAACATGTATGTATGACAGACGATGAGTGACTGAAAAGAGCTTCCCAGGAACAAAAATATGACAAATGGCAAGCAGCCCAGTCAATTTATCTAAAATAAAACTCCAGGAACCGACGCAAAATGAAACTGACTCGCTTCCCAAATTAGCAGAGAAATGGAGAGATTTTAACTGGCCACGTAATGAAATGTGATGCAGGATCTGCTGAGCTCCAGTTCCTGCTGTCTCCAGTCAGAGATAGTTGCTGACTGCATTTACTCACTTTATGCAACTGATTACAGAGAAGATGACCAACAGAACTTGGTCAGCTGCAGCAGTGAGAGGCCAAGACTGTCAAACAGAAACAGAGGCTCAGAGGAGGATGGAAGTCAATGTAAATATAGGAGGAAGAACCACAAAAAAACCACAAAATTCAATGTATTTTATTAGTATTTTATGAAATGGACCAATAGAAAGTAGGTTCTCTGAGCTTCCAGACCTAAATAAAATTAATAATCTATGGTAGGACTTGAAAACTGGTGTACAAAGAAGCGTTCTATACAATTTGAATGGGCTGATGATAGCTTATAAAGTTAAAAAGGCTCCAAGTAGAGCTGCAGCTAACTATTCCTTTAGTAATCCATTAATCTATCCATAATTTGGGACAATTAATCGAGTAATCAGAAAATTGGAACATTCTGCAGATTTTTCACTTAAGCCTATTTTGCAGAATATTAAAAACCCATAAAAATGCAAATAAATAAATAATTTGATTCCTTTTTTAAAATAAGAAAATAAATGTTTTATTGCCTAAAAATAACATGACATTTATTTAATGTATACGTGGTTAGCAAAGGAGGCATCTGTAGCTAAAAAGCACTTTTAACCTCAAAATGAAAAGAGATTATCCGTTCCTGCTTGACATAATAATAATAATAATAATTAATAAATCAATAGTTGAACAGCAACGACAAATATGAGGTTGTTGTTGTTTTTTTTTAATAATGTTGACCAGGTGAATCTAAAACTGCCACTTGAAGAGTTCTGGGTAAAACATATTCACAGACAAAATATTTTTTTATTTATCTTAATTACAAAATGTGTATTTTTGGTACATTCTTATAATTACTGGTCTCAGTATGTTATCCTTTCAGAAAACAGCTTTTTTTTCCCTTAGTCTGTATACTCCAGTTAACAATTATTCACTTACTACATTAGTTGACCTTTATTTCAATAACTGATTAATCGTTTCATCTCTATCTCCTAGCATACACAGCCAGCAAGCATACACTAAAAAAAGCTGCACCTGTTTTGGCAGTAAAAAAAAAATATTCTGACTCCAGGAACTTGAATTAAAAACACATGCCAGACTTTTAAGATTTCCAGTTGCAAAATAAAAAGAAGAAGAAAATCATGCATCATTTTCCACTTCACCACTTTGTTTTGGTCAATTACATAAAATCCCAACACAACACATTGATGTTTGTGGTTATAATGAGGCAAAATGTGGAAAACACACACTGTTTTTCTCATCAACAAATCCTACAGTAATAGGTGGAAATTTCTTCAATAACACCAAACAAGATAACAGAATGTATTCTGAAGGCTTATTCCTCATTATACATGAGAGTTGCTACTGTTAACACCCTTTGTCTCACGTATGCAAAACAAAAACAGCAGCGCAAAACGCCAGTTAGTGATAAAGCTTTCATTAAGCCAGAAGTTCTGAATAGACACTAAACCAGGAAGAGATAAAAACCGGCGTGCAGACAGACGGAGACAGACAAATCAGACGTCATGGTACATTACGTGCCGGATCCCGAAAGAATAGATGTGTTGCAGCTTGAACACGTCAACTTGAATGCTGTGTCATCAGCAGTCCTAATCCAAGTCAGCACATCACATACAGAGCACACAGGCGAGCAGGAGCGGACTTGAAAAGCACGCTGATGCAGAATACGATTGCTCCACATTCACAGCGAGTCATGTGTTCTCCAATTTCCAGTCAACACATCTAAACATGTTACCCATGAGAGTGCAAGAGTGTGTTCAGTAGTTTTCTACTGGGGATGGTGAGTCATATAGTGATAACTTTATGGTTATACTCCATGTCAAATTTGTCTCCCTTTTTTCTAAATATAAAGTTACATTTTAAATCATCTTCATCCTTTTTCTGCAGTTTTTTTGTTTACTTTGTTCTAACTCAGTTCAGTGCAGGCTCTTGAAATTGCATCAGCAAATAATATACTGTAGTATAAGTCATGTTAGCTGTTGTATAAAAGCAAATTCAGATAAGCAGAAGTGCATAAAAGTCTAAAGCAGAAATGATTAATCGGATTAGTCGCGATTAATCACCTATCAAAATAATTCAGTAATTGATTATTCGTTAACTGGATTATACAGACTCAAAAAAGCCATTTGCTAGAGAAAAAAAACATATTCAGAGCAGAAATTAAGCCAAAACTATACAAAATATGTACACAAGTTGGATTTAAGATAAAACCATCTGTCTGTAAACAACTAACTTAGTGTTATCTTCACCTTGTTCATATGCACTAAACAAATGCTATGCTTAAGTAATTATTTAGGTTTTTGGCATCTTTTAATGCATTTCTAATATTGTACAAAAAGGCTTATATGGTTAAGTAAAAAAGTTTGTAGAATATGCCAATTTTTTTAAATCCGATTAATCAATTAATCATCAACTACTAAAATATTGATTGGTTGCAGCCCTACAAAAGTCTATGTTCTGCTCTTTTTCATTATATTTTTGATTTTCAAAACATTTCTTAGCATTAGCTCTGGACATGCTAACAAAGTCAAGGTTATTTTATATATATATATATATATATATATATATATATATATATATATATATATATATTTTATCCATTTCCTACTCTGGTTTTTGTTCGAGCTCCTTTTCAGAGATGCACAGTTAAGAAAATCTAAAAAAAGAAAGAAAAAGAAAACTGGATAAGGGAAAGTCCTGAAAACAAAAAGTGCCAAGGTTAAAACTTTAATGATTGTCTTTAATAGGTTGTAAAGTAGATGGGGGGAAAGAAGCAACCATT
>NW_015113660.1:231975-235382 GCF_001443285.1 Poecilia latipinna | reverse complement strand
GAAAGAAAGAAAGAAAGAAAGAAAGAAAGAAAACTGGATAAGGGAAAGTCCTGAAAACAAAAAGTGCCAAGGTTAAAACTTTAATGATTGTCTTTAATAGGTTGTAAAGTAGATGGGGGGAAAGAAGCAACCATTTTGGGTAACAGCTCTTTTGCACATTTTAGATGGAAAAACACTGATTGCTATTAAAAACCTTTTGGAAGATGCAAAAAAGCGAACAGATTTAGCGTTTTTAACAACAGTCTATGGAGAAAAAAGGAGTGAAAATCAGTCAATCTCAAAGAAAACCTCTGGAGGCCTTTGGAAAGCAGCAATAAAATGCCACTTCTAGGGAAGTCTATTAGGTATTACTCAGTAGGATGTTTAAGACATCAATTTTTACCTTCACCAATCCAAACAGACAGGCCATCCGTCAACTTTATGTGCTCTCGTCTTCCTTTTGTAGCCTCACTCTTCAGCTTTCATTACATAAAGTGCTTGGGGAAAATGGCGAAACCTTATCTCATTTTCCTGTTCCACTTCCTGATTTCATATTGATTTGACAAAACCCTGTTAATCCATGGCTGAAACAGGGACAATCAATAGCACTCTAAACAGCAGCGCAGCGTAAAGGCATGGTAAACAAACCGAGGGCAGCCGATGGGCAGGACGGTCATCTGAGGTTGTGACTCTTTCTCATCACAAAATCAATGCAAGCTATTTGCAATAACAATTCCCTCATGCAGTGATTAGAAGATTATTATGTTGCAACTGCCATGCGCTGGACTTCATTTCTGGTATCTAAGGTATGTATTTGACCAGTTGGTTGAATCGACATAAACTAGGAGCCTTTATTAGGAAAACGTGTTGGATTTTGGGGTAAAAAAAACAAACAAAAATATATGATTTTTTTCCACTAAAGTCTGTGATGTGACAGTAAACACCCCCATAGTTTATATTCCTTACCTTGTTTTTCTCAGGAATTGCAGAGCTAGAGATTATAATTAGAGCAAACAGAGATGTGGAAAAAAAATAATAATACAAAACGTTTATGTAAATATTTATGTAGTTGGACTGAATGATTTTTCTCTAATTATATATGTAGGTAAATGATAAGTAAAAAATTAGGCTCAACAACTAACAACTATTTTAGTTATTAATTAATCTATTGATTATTCTGATTAATCGATTAATCAGATAAAATAGTCACATTCAGGTTTTTCATTTAAGCCTTTTTATACACAAGACATACATGAAAATGCAAATAGACATGTCAGTTCCTTTTTTAATAAAGAAAATAAGCATTGTCTACTCTAAAATAAAATATTATAGCATTCCTTTAGTGAAAGCTTGATCATTTGTAGCAAAGTATGAATCTGGTGCTAAATAAGTTCTTCTAACATCGACATCTTTCTGCTTGACTTAACATCAAGAGCAGAGCTATCTGTTGATTATTTTTGGCTTAACCGGTTAATAATTGGATACGAAAAGGTGATTAATAGCACAAAATGTGACTCAAGTGAAGTTAAAACTATGAACATATTTATTGACAAAGTTTTTTAAAAACCTTAAAAGTACTATGTTTACATTTCTTCCTAGTTTTGGATGAATTACTTCTCTGAGTGTGTTTATGTTTCAGCAAATTGCATTTTTTTTGAGTCTTTATACTTCAGTTAATGATCAATCGATTACTAAATTAGTTGACAACGATTAATCACAAATAATGTGATTAATCGCTTCAGGCCATTAAAAAATAACAGTAAAACTTAAAGATCTTCTTAAATGTCTGTACTGTTTCCTGTTTTTTACTAGCTTGCCCAAAAAGAGGCGAATTAAAAAGAAAACCACATTCTGATCTGATTTAGGGAGCGTCTCCTCCCAGGTCACCCACTGGTGCAGCTGCATTACTGAAAACTTTAGAGAAAAAGCATAATAAGCTATTCCTGTTGGGTTTATCTCAACACACCTCCTCCTGAACAGGCAAGTCCAGCTTTCATATTAACTACAGAAGGAGTGTATTGTTTCCTGAACGTTTAAACAATCTCCGTGACCTTGACATATTTGAAGTCTGAAGGCTGCAGGTCCCTCTGGTTTACAGTTTACTCTCCAACAGCTGCATGGGATCATGAAGGAAATATCTAAAAACTCAAGCAAATAACTTAAAAAGCAAAGAGAAAGAGAGAAAATAAAACTTAAATGAAAATTCCCATTCATATGTCTGAGCCAAGGGAAGGAGAAATGACACCAAGCTACACAAAACACCAAATAAAAGTGAACAAGATAATTAAATTAAAACACAAGAACGCATTAAAGTGTTCCTTGTTGAACAACTTTCTTGTTAGAACATCAAAAAGGCCCCCATTAAACCTCCTACTCCTGGCAGACCAAAGCTTTTTATTTTTTAAGTAATCCATGTTCTTAAAAGCCACTTAGCTGCATTTACTGAAGAAGCAGAGCAGAGAAAAAAGCTTGAAGAGGCAAAAGGAAACAGTAAATGTGTTGTTTAGCGTTTCTTCTCCTTATATTGGTGAGGATCTCAGCAACGCACACAGAAACTCTTCATGTTGTGGCCAAAATCCAACACTGCCCTCTACTGGCAGCAATAATGTGCTACACTTTCCTGAGGCAGAACATTAAACTATTTGATGGCATAAATTCAATAAAAGGAGAGAGAAAAAAGATGCGATTTAAGATTTTAATGCACCTTTTTTGCTGATTTAATTATAGTGGTAGAGAATATTCTAATTAAAAACCTAAAAGAAATATTTTCTAACATCAATGTTACAGTTTCAGATGGATACATACAGAGACAGACTGTTCAGATCCAACTTAAAGCTGAAGTTTACAAAACAGGAATACCCAAAGCTTTGGCGCCCTCTGTAGGGTTAAAAGTGCAACAACTTTTGCAAAAGTCAAACAGCGTGCATTCTGACATCTGGAGCCAATCTCAAAGTGCTTGTAGGCACACACAATTAACTCCACATGATTGGAGATCTGTGCAATTTCAGAGCATATTCATCACGGCAATAACAAAGAAATGTGCTTCTTTAGCGCAGATGTTTCTCTGTTCAAGGCGCATCTTTGTTTGGAGAAGAAGTCTAACAAAGAAACACAACCGTCAAGTGCAAATAGGCCTATTTTCTGTCAGCTACCAGTTTCTTCTCCTGCACAGATCTACAGCATTGAGTGAATGAATCCAAGTGAGGAAAATATGAAAAGCTTCCAGTGACTTATGGTTGGTTTTAGAAAAATATTAGTAGTTTTTTCTTTTTTTGACAGATATGGCTGAAACGATTAATTGGATTAGTCACAGTTAATCCATTGTTGAAATAATCGTTGATTAATCATCAACTGGAGTATTCAGATTCAAAGAAAGGCAATTTGGTAACACTTTATTTGAAGGGGGGTGAATAAGACTGTCATGACAC
>NW_015113660.1:212565-222565 GCF_001443285.1 Poecilia latipinna | reverse complement strand
AGCAGCTTCAGAAGGGAAGCCCAGACTTCCCTCTCCCCAGCCACTTCTTCCAGCTCCTCCGGGGGAACCCCAAGGCGTTCCCAGGCCAGCCGAGAGACATAGTCCCTCCAGCGTGTCCTGGGTCTTCCTCGGGGCCTCCTCCCGGTGGGACGTGCCCGGAACACCTCACCAGGGAGGCGTCCAGGAGGCATCCTGACCAGATGCCCGAGCCACCTCAACTGGCTCCTCTCGACGTGGAGGAGCAGCGGCTCTACTCCGAGTCCCTCCCGGATGGCCGAGCTTCTCTCTCTAAGGGAGAGCCCAGCCACCCTGCGGAGGAAACCCATTTCGGCCGCTTGTATCCGGGACCTCGTTCTTTCGGTCATGACCCAAAGCTCATGACCATAGATGAGGGTGGGAACGTAGATCGACCGGTAAATCGAGAGCTTCGCTTTTTCACTCAGCTCTCTCTTCACCACGACGGACCGGTACAGCGCCCGCTTCACAGCAGACGCTGCCCCAATCCGCCTGTCGATCTCCCGCTCCCTTCTTCCCTCATTCGTGAACAAGATCCCCAGATACTTAAACTCCTCCACTTGAGGCAGGACGACCGACTTTAGGCTTTAAAAACAAATTCCCACTAAAAATATGGCTTTAATTGTGGATTAAACATCTGGGGGGATGACATGTAGCAAAAAGATGCTCTCTAAACATTCATCAAAAGATACCGCAACAGCTCGTTAATGTATGCGGTTTTAGCTCGTTTAATGAGGCTGTAGTTCCAAATCACACTTTGAATGCTAATTAATAATGCAACACAGCTTAATGTTTGTTTAATGTGTTAAATGAACACCAAATTATCTAGAGAAATAACACAAAATTACATTAGATTTAAGCAAAACAAGCAAAACACGACTATTTTCTATTAAAAAAATGCATATCCACACTTTAAATGGTCAATAATCTAATCCATAATTCATCTGGCTATTGCAACTCTAGCTTATAATTATATATGACGCATCTGTCTGTAATTGTGAGTGGTACTTTTGAGTTCCCAAATTTAATAAGGAACATATTTCCCAGTCCTCAGACGTCATCGTAGAGGAGTTGTGAAGTGTAGCAGTGGAGTTTTACCCGAGCAGCACAGAGGCGAACAAAAACACACCAATTACAACGTAGCGGTGCAAAGTGAGGGTGTATTTATCTGAGCCACCAGCAGAGGTATTACAGTCAGAAACACTGGGTTTCCTCTCACTCAGAGGGGCAGACGGGGGATTACCCGCACGCATCAATTTGTGAATTACAGCAGGAACGTGGGAAGGCTGTATTTATCCTGGAGTAAGTGGAGCTGATATTTAAACCAGACCCTTGACTTCCAGCAGAAACGCACTACAGAAGGCCGACAGCTGATTAGACTGATGGATCACTGGGAGGTGAAGTCATTATGCAGTTATGAAGCCTCTGTCAGCTCTGCGCACTCTGGTCTCATCTCACACACGTCCTCTAAGTGAAACTAAAAAAACCAGGTCCTGTTGAGTGGGACAGATGGGTTTCTCTGAGCCAAATGTTTGATGATAGACTACAACCGTAGTCAGCTGGAATAAACCTAACATTCCTTTAATCTTTGGTTTTAGTCTCCTTAATAATGCACTTTTATAAGCTGCAGTAAACAAATGAAAAAAGTCAATGGACTCATTGTAAACAATGCAACAAGCAGACTGAAAAGTGTTTATAAAATCTTCTCTCACAATGTGAGAGCACAAAACTCCTACATCATTCGTTCCAGACTTTTTGCAAACCTTTATTTAGTTTTCTTTTTTAAATCAAGCAATTATGATTAATCAGATTCATTGTTTCATGTTTGTTTTTCGATGTATGAATGTGCATTTGTGCATATTTCTTGTGTTGATTTGGACATTGTAATTTCTGCTGAAGTTGTAATATGTTGAAAAATGTGGCCAAATATGTGTTACTTTGTACAGTTTTGGCTTAATTTCTGCTCTAACTGTGTTGTTCTTTCAACAATTGGCCTTTTTCTGACATCAATTAGTCACAATTAATCACGATTAATCGTTTCATCCCTAATATATCATTGTCTTGTTTTGTCAAATTTATATGCATTAGGATAAAAATAGTATTTAGCAAAAGCCATTTCAGCTAATTGTGTAAGGGAGATGGGTGTTTTATTAGAAAATATACTGCTTTAGATCAAATCCTGTGCTTATTAAAGGTTAATTTTAATTTCAGAAAAGGATCAAAGTGTTGAATTTTAGTTAAATTGGAGCAATCGGAAATAAGGAAACTAAGTATACAAATTAAGTCCACAATGGACTCAATGTAAACAATGCAACAAGCAGATTGCAGATGGTTTATAAAATCTTTTCACAGAGTGTGAGAGCAGGATGTGAAAACACAAACTTCTACAGTATTTGTTCCGGACTTTTGCAAACTTTTAGTTTTTGCGGTCCTGAAACATCCGAAGTTTCATCAAACTATGGTGCATTCCTTGTGTGGTAACTCCAGTGATGACATTAGATAAAGCCAATCACAGCACGCTATTTAAATAGAGACTGAGTTCAAATATTTGCAAGAGCATCAGAGGACAGAGTGTGGGAGAGGATTTTCCTACAAGTCAGCTGTGAAACTACAACTCTATATGCTCAGTATCACCGTTACATCCAATGAAGAATAAAAATTATTTATGTACACAAGATGTTGAATAAAGCATGATGCTGTTTTTCTGTATCCCAGCAGGCTCTAAGTGTTTCTTGTCTCTTTCGGGAGTCGGGGTTGTTTGACAAGTCAAGATGACCTGGGTTACCTTTTATATCTGCAAAGCGCCCCGTCAAGCAGCAGCACTCAGCTTACTACAGGCGGAACACTAAAACAGCATACAAGAGGTTTGATAAGGTTGAAAAAGCACTTTGACTTTGTGTTGGTGGCTACTGGGAGCGACTTTAGAGGCTGCTCATCCAGTTCTAATGATTATATGAATGACTTCTACAAGTCCCAAAGCAACTATGATAGACTGAGCAGAAAACCAGTGCAGATCTTCCTTACTTGAGTACGTTTTCTCAGAGTAAGGTCTTCTGATCATCAACTGATTGTGACTTCATATCTAGCTGTATGCACAGAAAGTTTGAATGCATTTGATGCAAAATTTCAAAATTGTAGCAATTACTCAGCCTTTCAGTAAATTCACATTTTGCATGTTTTGTACTTCCATGTAGGCCTACTTCCGTTTGGGGCTCCATCGCTTCTAAAAACAATCCAAAATGTTTCAATTAGTGTTTTTTTTTTTGTGTCTGGAACATTTGCCGTTTCTAAAATCTTCCAAATGTAAAGTCACAAATCAGCACACACTGATTTGTAGCAACCCCAGCCAAGCCCAGCCCGTTGCCTAGCAACCCAAACTGAGTTCCACCCGTTACCTAGCAACCCAAGCTGAGCTCCAAGACGTTTGTTCAGCTGGTTTTACAATTGTATGTGCTACACAATAGCTGCAGGTTAGGATAGGTCTATGGCTACACAAAACATGTTCACAACATTTTTTTGCACAAAATCATTCTTAGATAATGACTGGCCACGGCCCCCAACTCAACGTTTACGTTCGCAGGTGAAAATGGCTGCAAATAGATGCCGAATTGTACAACTGTAAATCTTTGAAAAGCATTAGTAGAGCCTCCAGCACAACTTGCAGGAATTCAGCAAGTGGTTTCTGGATGGTAAGTCAACAACAAATTACTTGTCTTTTCCAGGAGCCATTGTACAGCACATACAGCGGATAAACCAGCAGTCCAGATCTGCTGGAACTTAGCTTGGGTTGCTAGGTGACGAGCACTGCCTGCTGATTTGTAACGTTACATCCGGAAGGTTTTTTATAAAGCTCATTTTCCAGATGCCAAATAACGTATTACCAAAAAACATCTGGGTGTTTTCTATGCACTTGAGCTGTTTTGTTGTTTGTTTTTTTAAGCAGTTAAGACTTAAATGGAAGTACAAAAAAATTTACATAGTAGATCCCCTTTAAACCTCATGATAAACTTACATTTTCTAACAAAGCTCTGAGGCTTTCACAAAACAACTGTTCTAATGCTGAGATTACAATGCATTCAACCCCACAGTTATGCTCCCCTTTGTGTTGGGTTACCACCCAAAAATGCAAAAATCCCAATGAAGCACTCCAAAGTTTATGGTGGAATTAGACAAACAAAATGTGGAAAAGTTCTCTACCTTTGCAAGGCAACGAATGTAACCAAGACTGTCACTAAGCTCATAAAATCTAGATGAGAACTGTGAGCAGATTTAAAACCTTATGAAAAGAAACAGCATGAAAGTGACCGCTGTGGGACTTCTGAGGAGTGCAAAGGGAGAGCAGGTGATTGCAAGGAGACAGCAGAGTGAACAAACCCGAACCTCAGCACCAGAGGGGAATGATATTAATCCCTCCACTGCTGCTGCTAAATTGAAAACTTGGCAACAATCAGTGCATCAATATAGCACTGTACCTGTGAAAAAAAACATGAGAGGGCTGTAATATTTCCAGGAGTCGTTGTCATGAGGGTGTGAATGAAATCAGAGGTTTGGTTCATCTGTCTGCAGAGCAGATGGGGAACAGGGGGGGAAAAAGCCAGTTGGCTGCCTCTTTAAATGTGGATAAAGGCAAATTAAGAGATTGTATTTGCCACAATCTGTCTCAGGAAGCTGTCCATTAGTCCAAAGTTCTCTTTGGACACTTTAACATAAAGTCCCACAAGCTCACAGCTGTAGAGCATTTCAGCTGAGTGATGCCTTCCAAAAGCTCCCTAATCATCACAGACCATCTGGAAAACAACTGGGCCGAGTGCGGTCCGCTGAACCGAACTGGAGGAGGAGAGAGAGGGCCGGCTTCTTAGGGCACAATAATAGAAATATAGATGTGTTGGAGGCATCTGATGCAAAAAAAAAAAACATATTATTGCTACAAGAAAATTCTGCTCTGTATAAACACATATTTAAGAATGTTTCACATCTGATAGTCTGGTAGACTCTGTTTGATTGGGGACCAAAATTATTACATTTTCAGTTGGAGCAGTTCACTTTCACATTGCACTGTGGTCTAATAGAAAAACCTGTTCCCCTCCTCGCCTGTGGTGGCGCTGCACCAAAAACAAAAACAAAAAAAAAAACAAAGGAAAAACTCAAAAACCTCTGAAGAAAGCAGTTTGTTCACAAAACTGCTTTCTTTTGTTTCGGTTACATTTACCCAGAATTATTTGCGCTATAGTCGGCTTCCTGCTTCTGGAGCGGTCTCCGATCCGCTTGGATCCATATGCATTTGAATTGCACCAAAGTTCACTTCGACTGAACAGAGATCTAGGTTTTTAGGTGAAACAGAAATTATATTTCCTGTTTTTTACCCAGACTTTCTAGTCAAACGAACTAGAATTCAATTAAACTGGACTAAACAGTGCTGGTGTAAATGCACTCCAACTTCCATTTGTTTTTCTTTTATTAGGAAAAAACCCCAATCCTTTCAGAAGCAGCCAATGTGGCTGAATGATGCACCAGGAACAGCTGATCTCAGTCAAACTCTAAACTATGAATAATAAAGTTCAGTACCGAGGCGAAGGCAGACGGATGTGAGCAATCAAACATGAACAAATCTGGGAAACTTTTCCTATTGACACGAGGCGAAGCCCGAGATGGTGGCACACCACGATGCGACCCCCCATGAAGACAGCTGGCCTCAGACTGAACCGGCCCGACATCAGCAAAAAGGTCGGCTCATCACAGATTAATGCAGGGATTATTTGAGTCCGACAGCTTTCTCAGCATTAAATCAAAGACACCGTGTTACTAAGAGGCTTTAGAAGAAAAGAATTAATTTGCTCCTTGTATGCTTTCCTTACTGGGCCCATAAACCTGGAGGAGCTGAAACTGGTCGACATTAAATCACACTAAAGTTTTCCTGTTTCAGGTCAGTTGGGATCACTAAAATTATTTATAGTTGCCAGAATAAGGAGCGAGAGAATCTCTTTAGAGGATATTCATTTTTTCATAGAAGCAGCATTCAGCCTCTGTGCGCCACAAATCTGGCGCAAACATCCAGAAAACTGCAAAACAGCCGAAACACTGAGTTTCTACAAATCTAGACTGAAACTCCACCTGTTTAGACCAACATGATGGCACTTCACAAAATGTAATGTTTCCTGGTTGCCTGTGTGTTTTTCTGTTTTTACAATGTAAAGCACTTTGAACTGCCTTGTTGATGAAATGTTTTATACAAATAAAATTGATTGATTGATTTATATTCAGAAATTTTCCTTAGAATATGATAAAAACTGAAAATATGTGGTTAAAGCACCCTAGCAAAATTAAAAAGTTGCTTGACACCGGACCTTTAGGTCTGGATTTAGGGATCCCTTTTCCAAAGTTTTCCAAATTGTTCAAACATCTGATAATTTTAGTTTAGTAAACTTTTTAATTTCTTGAAAGAAATAATTTAAAAATCCCTTTTATTCTTCTGACAATCAGCAAATATAAATATCTTAGTTAATCCTAAATAACTTAGTCAGAAAATGTTTAACCTGAATTCGTGGAAGCGTTAAACTGGAAGAGCTCGGAAATAAATTCAGGAGAAGAATCTCATTTAAACAAGAAAATAACTTCTGGTTCTTGTTTTAAGGAGATTAAAAAACTCATTATAATGAGATTTATATCTAATTAAAACTAAAATATCACCTCTTTTAAATAAGAAAGGTTGTAACAATGAAACATGTCTTGGGATTTTTAGACATCGTAGAGGAAACGGGAGGAAAAGGTGTCGCACTGATCCGCTTTATGCCTTTGTAACAAGTTGTTAAAGTCAGAGGAGCGTATTTTTATCTCTCGTTAACATGAGAAAATCTCTCGTTATAACAAAACTTTCTCGAAATAACAAGATATAAAACTCGTCTCGTTATAACAAGAAACTTTCGCGTTTTTGCATTTTGTTACACCAGAAAGTTTTCTTGTTTTACTGAGAAACTTTCTTGTTACAACAAGCTCCAGCATTTCCAAGCGGCAAATAAATGCTTCTGTATGTCAGTGGAAAAAAAGCATTTTTATGTAAATATGTGGTTTTAGCAGAAACTAAACATATGGTCTTGAATATTGGACACTCAGAGAGAAAAGAGCTCTCAATAAATTACAGGGAGACATTTGTTTTAAATACTGAGTAAAAATACTATAGGATAAACACCAAAAAGCATTATGTGCATTTGTAAACAAGACATTTTACTTGTTCCTGTGTGGATTTTCTCTGTGAAATTGTCTTAATTAGCACCTGGGGCAAGCAGCGACATCAGAGGGCTTTTTAACTCATACATTCGCACAGACGGCTCACACACCACACAATGTTTTCTTCCTGTGCGAGACAGATGGCGGCGACCCCACAGGGACAGAGATGCAGTCTGAGCACCTCAAAGCCGCCTGCCTGCCTCCCAGTCAGCACCAAACCTCACAAAAGAGAGCAACGCAGCCGGAGACAGGCTGGATGCTGCACAGCAGATCCAGATCTGCAGAGTTTCCCCCTTAAATCATGCTACGCACGTTAGTGAGCGGCTAAACTACAGAGCGCTGACGGATCCGCTGAGTCAGCATCTGAACATCCCCTCTGCAGGAAGGGTGATTAGAAATTCTCTCTGTGCTTTGCAGCTTAAAATAGGCGTAATATTAGCTAATATTTGGTGTGTGAATGACTGTGTAAGTGATTTATTAACAAATCAGTGATTTAAAAAAGAAAATAACTGTGGTTAAAATTTCTAATCAGGGACATTTGTTTACAATAATTTGCAAAACTATTTATACCCTTTGTCATATTGAAATCACAAAATTATAATGTAATTATAGCAACAAAGAGTAGCACAGGGCTGAAGTGAAAGGAAAGTATATCATGGTTTTTACATGTTCGTCAGATAATCATCGAAAAGCGATTCCTGCATTTGTATTTAGCAGCTTTTGATAAACCAAACCAAAATCTAGATTCTAGCACAAATATCTCAGTAAACTTGAAATAAGACAAAAGAAGCTTACAAGTAACTTTTCAGCAAGAAACAGTAGCATCTTTCAAGTCAATAAGTTAATATTGATTTAATTTAATTCAACTGGGAGATCATTTCACTTATAAAAAAAAATATTTCTAACATAAGTTAAATAATCTGCCAGTGGGAGACGAACTTTTTCTTCAAAATTAAAGAACGCACCAAAAGGAGGAAACGGTTTAGCAACTAGCCTTTCTAGCAACAGAATCTGATGCCATTTTTGTTTGCATTTCTAATAAATCCACAGTATTTTATGTTCTAATCTGTACAGTGTTTTATTGTTATTAATTTTCCTTTTATAAATTCGACACTTTTGGAACTTTTCTGTGAATCTACATCTCTTTATGCACCCAAATGTACAGTTTGGGGGGAAAGCTGCACTTTGTGTCTTCTTCAGAGGTTTTTGTGTTGTTTCATTCACTGGTTCTTGGTACAGCGCCACCACAGGCAAGGAGGGGAACAGTTGTTTTGACACACAGCATTGTGAAAATGTAACAAAAGCTGCAATTTTTGTCCCCCAATCAAACCAAACTGAACCTTAAGCTCCTTTGGGAAGAAGAATATTAAAGACTCCAAGATTTTTGTTTGTATAAAGATTGGAAAACCATGTCCTTTAATACTTACTTCATAATGTGTTAGTCTGAAACATTACATCGAAAAGAAGTATGAAGACATTTCCAAGGGTATTCATACTTTGCAAGGCACTGTATGTTCAGCTGATAAAAAGATTATTTCATCTTTTAATGCTTTTTTAAAGGTCAGCCAACATACAGCAGAGGGCTTTCCTTACATAATATACTTAAAAGGTCACACAAAAACCTTCATTATCTCTCGTATTAATCCACGCCGACTCGAATGACACATAAGTAATAAGGGGACTCTTACCCTCAAGCGAAAATCAATATCATGTTTAACTTGGAGCAGCCACATGTTTACTGTTTTCACCCAGTAAATCCTCTCTGCTGTGACAGGGAGAAGATCCTCAGGTCCAAAACAGACTCCAAAACGTTCTCACCTAAGACTTTTTAAAGCTCCTCAAAGTCACTCAAACAAGACGAAAATGTCAGCGTGACAAAACAAAAACATCTACGGGTGTGAGTGATTTTGGTTTTGTTAGTGTGACAAAAGTTTTAAGAGAGTGATTTGCCTCCCATCAGATGCATGCTGGAACAAGCCGTAGTTATGGTAACAACAATAAGAGAAACTGGATTTTCTTGTTCCCTTCGTGATTTATTTCAAGTCCTGTTTTTGACATTAGGAGCCAGAGTTGGGTAAGTCTTGTGTATAGGTGTATTGTTACAGATTTAATAAAAAGAGACATAATGTGTCAGAAGGACCTCAGGTTATCTGCAGAGCAAAGGATGAATTTAGATTGGTAAGAAAAAAAAGTTATGTGATATCTACAATAAAACGCTACAGGACTTTTGCCTTTTTGTGACATGACTATCAAACGTGTATTTACCTATCATAAACAGGTTATGATAGGTTTAAGGGTGATACAAAACATATCCATTACATTCTTTGCACAAAATCATTCTTAGATAATGAGATTTTAGTCTGCTCAGTTCTGCCTATTTCAAGCTCCTTTCAGAATAGGCCGTTTTAGAGACTCTGTCACTTTAAATCGTTGGCCACGCCCCCTAATTCAACGTTTACACTCGCACGTGAAAAGAGATGTGTAAATACACAACCATACATCTTTGAAAAGCAAAAGTGGAGCATCCTGCACAACCAACAAGAATGCAGCAAGTGGTTTCTGGACAACAAAACACTTGACTTTTCCAGCAGCCATTGTACAGTGAATATAGCGGTAAAACCATCTGACCAAACGTGCTGAAGCTCCACTTGGGTTGCTAGGTAACAGGATGCAACTTGACTGGGGTTGCTAAGTAACGGCACAGTGTCCATCAAATGTGACTCAACAACCGGGAAGTTTTTGAAATGGCTCATTTTCCAGA
>NW_015113660.1:175608-208605 GCF_001443285.1 Poecilia latipinna | reverse complement strand
ACTAGTCATGGCTTAAAATCAGTTTAATGTAGAGTCCAAACTGTGAAAACGTATGCCAGTATTAAAATAAATTAAAAATCTACATGCTTTCCTCAACCTTATCTGGATTTTTGTCCCAACAATTGGATCTGTCTCAGTTTCAGTGATGTAACTGAGTTTTCTTGTTACGTAATAATGTCTGATATAAGGCTCGGCTCGGCTCACTCCCTGCAGAGGAGAGGGGAGCCTTACATGTCTAGCGTAACAGTCTGTCTCACAGTAAAAAAGGTTCACAGGGACTCATCATCTCTGGTTTGAAGGATGAACACCGAGGCTTCCAGCTATTCCTAGATTTCAGGTAAAGCTACAAAGAGAATCAGTTCAAACTGGTAGACAGAAACGAGAACCGATGTCAGCGCAGCCGTGACTGATTATTTTGTTCACTTTGTCTAACAAGTACCCTATGGTGACATCCTGGAGTATTCTGCAGGCTGAAAAGATCTCTAATTTCACTGAGGCTTCAGATTTATGTCCTGAACATAAAACTACAGTAAAAGAAATTAGTGAAGTCAAAAACAGAAACATAATTATCAATGTTTGACATCAAACTTGAGGCTCGAGGGCCAAATCTGGCCCGCTGTAGCTTTTTATGTGGCCCTTTAGAGTCCAAATTACACCAATGAGTCCCTCCAGTTTTTCATAAAGCTGCACTCCCTACATTTTTTCTGATTTTTCTGACATTTTTTCTCAAAATTGGCCAAAAACATTGGGTTAAAGTGACTGCTGCCTCAACCTTACTTCATGTCAAGTTATAGTCTGATCAGTGTGAAAAGATGTTCAATATTATTTAATTTTAAGAAGCTCTTATTGAATGCTGAAACAAACAGCTGTTTACTGATATTTTAACAATTAATGTGTTTCATCAATGCATTCTGGCTCAACAGGCCCAGATCTTTGATATGGCCCAAAATGAAAATGAGTTTGACATTCTGGTCTACAGGAACAGCTGCAAGTACGGTGAAAATAACCTTTCAGATTTACAAAGATGTGCAAAATTTCCCAAAAAAAAAAATCATTTAATGCACATAATGAAGATAAAAGAATAAAATCTAGTAAAAGATATGTGTGAATTAAGACTGAAACGATTAATTGGTTATTGAAATAATCGTCAACTAAAAAAAAGACCATTTGCTGAAAGAACAACGTACTAAGCCCAGCTGTATAATAATCTAAATCCTGACAACACAGAATTTGTTTAATTGACACCAATAAGCCCAAGCCCATCTCAGTCCACACATCTAAATCCAATTAAAATCTGCCGAGTGGGATTAGGACTATGGATATTTATTAATAATCTCTTTCTCTGCATGTTCCAACTTTTGGTTCACAAATCTTCAGCTGTGCAACCGGTGAGTATTGGTCTTCAAAGCAGAAAACAGAGCAACAACTGAGCAGAGATAGGCTGCATGTATTTTCTGGTGAGAGATAAATTATGCAGAAGTAAGGTCCACAGAGTAAACTTGTAGAATATTTATATTTTATATGCCAGTTTATCCTTATGATGAGCACTCGCACACCACAAACTGCTCAATGGAAGCCGAAAAACAACAACCAAACACAAACAACCTTCAGTTCACTCAGGTGTGCTTATTATTCTGCCCCACAGTATTATAAACAAGACAACAGCTATCTCAACGTATATGTTTAACTCTTATTCCAAAACAGAATTAAGGAAGCCAAAACATCAAACTGAGAGGGAAATATATCCGGAGATTCTTCCTGTAAAATCCTAATTGGAGTCAAAGTATTCAACCGATTTTCTAAAAACGCCCAGACAGAGAAGCCTACTTCCATATCATGACAGACGTCTTATATCTCATTTCAAACTGCAACAAGATGTTATCAAAATGTTGATTTTTGTCATTATGAAAAGTAAAACAAAGAGTAAAATAGGTCTCAAACGATTAATTGGATTAATCGTGATTAATCTGAAGTCATTAATCATGATTAGTCGCATTAATCATGATTAATCAATTATGTAAATGATCATCAATTAAGTTAGTAATTAATTAATTGTGAACTGGTGCATACAAACTACAAAAAAAGGCCCTTTCATAAAGAATTAGAGCAGTAATTAACCCAAAACCGTCATATGTATGTATATATACTTTCCATTCAAGACTTGTGTTCTACCCAAAACTTGGTTCAAATTCTGTCACATAAACAAAAATCCCTATTAATCACATTTTGTTATCCAATTATTAATCAGTTAATCCAAAAATTGATCAAGAGTACATGAAGGAATGCAATCTTTTTTTAATTTCAGGCAATACAATTTGTATTATTTAAGGAATTTATTCTGCATCCCTTAATGTATTTCTAATATTATATAAAAAGGCTTAAATGAAATATTTGAAGAATGTGCCAATTTTTAAAAATCCGATTAATCGTAAGGATAATTGATTATTAAAATAATCGTTAGTCCCTAGAGTAAAATAATCTGGGAAAAGATCTACCGTTTCTGAAACGATCCAGTTTTTTCTACAGGTTTTCTTCTCTTCAGTGGCAGACCGCCCAACTAGAGATGATTGAAAAGAAGCAAAGTTCAACGAGAGTCCACTGTCTGTGCTCCAAAGTTTTAATCTGCCGTATCATCCCCAGCAACAGAAACATTGATCCACAGGGAGGATGTCAGTTACTGTAACGTGTGATTTATTGTTTGAGCTTGCTCAGACCCGCAGCAGCAGAATGGACACGTAGAATTCATTATTATTTGATTTACCAAGAATTTTATTAGCTGTGACAGGATCTAAAGCTGCCAGCTTAACAACTTGAATTGGTGCTTTCAAGAAACGCGTCACAACAACAACTGCTCGGCTTCTGCTTCTGCTTTCTCCTCAATGAGTAAACCTGATTTATGGTGAGATGGCTGCAGGTACACAGGCAGTCATAGTAAAAAAGACTTTGATGGTTTTTTACTGTAGGGGAGTACGTATCTGTGTACTGATTAGCAGACCTTTACATTAGGACAGTAATTTTTTAAAAGTTGACCCATTATGTTTCCTTGAATAGGTTAGGATAGGACTGCACAAAACAGGTTCATTACATTTTTTGTCCAAAATTATTCGCATTCTGCTCAGTTTTGCCTATTTTGAGATCCGTACACCTTTGCAGCCTCCTGCACAACCAACAAGGATGCAACAAGTAGTTTCTGGATGGTACTTTAACAACAAAACACTTGTCTGTTCCAGTAGCCATTGTGCGGCACATGCAGCTGTAAATCCAGCTGACCAAATATGCTGGACTTTGCTTTGGTTGTCAAGTGATGGGAAGCCTCCTGATTTGTGACATTACACTCAAAGGTTTTGGAAATGGCTCTTTTCCAGACACCAAATAAGTTTAACTTATTGCCAAAAACCATCAGGGTGTTTTTTTAAGTGCTTGAGATGTTTTTAGAAGCACATTGTGCAAATGTGACATTTGCATAATAGGTCCTCTCTAAATTTACTCTTAAGCTTTAAATTAATTACGTCACAACATCAACCAGAACAAAGAGCAACTGAACACAACAACTTTTAAATGTGCAGTCAGTCAGTGTTGATCTTCAAAGGTGAAAATAAAGGGTGAGTCCCTCGTGTTTAGGGACTCACCCTAAACACGAGGTGCCCTGGAGAGACTTTGGGATCCTGTTTCTATTCTGAGTTAAATTCTACAGAGTAACTATAATTTACATCGTAATTTATCCTAACAATGGACTCTCCGAAACAATAAAGTGTCTTCAAAGCAAGCTGCCAAACGGTCTTTAAATGAAACATTAAGAACTGGACTGCAATAAAACTAGTCTTCAGCTCAGCCACAGGCTTACTTATTAGCAACCCGTTCTTCAAAACAAGGCAGCAGCTATCTCAAGCATTGCTCGAAGCAATTAGCACTGTACGGTGAGTTTTGTTCTCTTCTTTAATTTCCAAACAGAATTAATGAAACCAAAATAGAAAACCGAGAGAGGGAACTGGCACCAACGTGCGCCTGTTTATTCTCAGCATAATTTCTGTAACTACTTCCTGCATCCACGCAGCAACATAAAACCTAATTGCGACGAATACCATGCCAACACAACAATCAGGTTTTGTGCACCAAAACATCAATTTCTGCAATACTTCTACAGCTCAATAACCTTTAAAGGTATAACCTGACAAATATGCAAGTGTATTTATCTAATTTAGACTGCAATTTGAAAAACAGTCATTAAAATGCTGTTTTGGTTACAGAGAAAAACAAGCTGGACTTTAACATTTAACTGCAAAATGCAGCAACTAGTGAGATGATCCACAGAATAGGATATTGGCTGAAATGATTAATCAGTGTAATCGATTATTTAAATAATCATCAGCTAATTTAGTAGTCGATTAATTAAAAAAAGGCCAATTTGCTGACAGAATAACTCCCAGTAGTAAATAAGCCAAAAATGTACAAAACAATATGCACATTTTGCAATTCAGATTTAAAAATAACAAACCCGTCTGTAAACATGTTCCACCCAAAACTCCTCATCAAACGACAGTTTTAGCTTCACACAATTCAAACTCTCCAACTTAATTAACCTTTGTTACTTTTTTAATTGGTTAATCCAAAAATAAACAGATCAGCCCAACACTAAAGACCTGAGCTATTCACAAAGTTGATGTTAGAAGCATTTTCTTTTACTAAAAATAATCAAGCGTCCGCTAAAGGACTGCTACGTTACTGCATTTTATGCAATAAAATGCTTATATTCTATTTTTAAAAAAGTAATTTAATTATTTGTATAAATAAACAAATAATGTATTTCTAATATTGTACAAAAAAGGCTTGAATTAAAAAATGTGATTAATCGGATTAATATGATTAATTGTCAGAATGATCAATAGATTAATTGATAACTACAGTAATTATTAGTTTCAGCCCTATTTTGGCTACGTGAAAACCACAGCGGCAGAAGGTTTAGAGGTAGTTAATTGGCCGCAGGTTTATTTGTAGTGAAGAAGTGTTATAGATGCCTGCTAAAAGCCTAGAATTGGTGCTTTGAAGCTTCTCCTCAAATTACTGTGACTCCTCTCTCCTCGGTGAGATACACTGAGCTGGTTAAGATGGCAGTAATCACTTTTGGATGCTGAGGCACTTTGACAAAATTAAATCTGACATTTTGTACTGAGGCATACCACTAACAGAGGAGCACATTTTCACCGCTTCAGGTGCCCAAAATGTTTCCAGCTCTGTTCATTTCTGTGTAGGAAGTTCTATCCAATTTGCTTTAAGCCAGTCACAATCAACCCAGAAAGCAAGAAAACCACATTTGTCTTAGGAAAGCAGTAAACCTCAGCTGGTTTATTTAAGATGCATCTGCTTCATTCAAACCTGCATGTTTGTAGTAGAAGCTTAGGGGAGGCCATGTTTCTAGTTTGCACTGTCACACTAACAACCTGTAACTCATCCCTGCTAGCACGCAGCATCAGAGGACAGATTGCGTCAGCACAATCTGCTACTTGATGCTCACACTGTGTAACCTGATGGTAACAGCCAACTCACAGAGCCAGCATGACAACACACCAGATCTTCTGCTGCTGCAGAAAGCACATATAGAAATGGATGTAAACGTACTGCTTTCTTCAGTGATCGATTAGTTCCAGCTGATAACTGGAACTGGATGAGCTTCAGTTTGATTGGCCCAGCTGGAAACTCAACTGCAGTTGAAACGATTAATCGTGATTAATCGTTTATTGAAATACTCGCCAATCGATTAATTGTTGACAGGACTCAAAAATAGGCTGTTTGCAGAAAGAACAACACACTAAGACTAGTAACTAAAGCCAAAACTGTACAAAAATATTTAAATTTTTCATTGAAGATAAAAAATCTAGTCTAAATATCTTAGTACATTTGAAATAAGTCAAACGTATCTCACAGGTAACTTCATTAAGATATTGGAGCTTATTTAAATCCTTAATATTGATGAAAAAGTACTAGTTACACTTATTGAACTTGAACTTTTTCATCAATATTAGTGAATCATTTACTTAAAACTAGCTCTTTTCTCTTAATGAAGTTACTTGTAAGTTAGTTTTGTCTTTGCACTAGAAACAAGACCATAAATGGTAATGTTTTGTGGTTTTGCAGTGAAGATGGATGAATCTCTAGATTACTTGAGGATTTAAAATTGTTTCACCTTCCTTACATTTTAAAAGGAAGTTACAGTCCTAACTTTATGATACTGGGAAACACAAAATCGGCGACAAAGTAATAAGGTCCTACTGAAAAACCCGAGGCACATCCAAGGCTTATCCAGCTGTCAGCAGGAGTTGGAGACTTCTCAGAGGATTTTATTGGCAGCCTTGCATAAAACCTCAAAATGTCCCACAGACTGTCCAAGTCGCAGTTTTCTCATAAACCTGTCAGCAAATCTCCTATCAAAACAATGAGTCACACTGAAATTAATAGTCTTGACACAGTTTTATGACTTAACGTCGAGAAAAAGACAATGATTACGGCACACTGGGCCGTGCCTGCAGCCATCTTTATGACTCTGGCTTTAGTGACCACATGACTGGGACTCTGTTGAGTAAAACACTGGAGGGGGAAACCAAGCAAACAAGCTGGAGAAAAGTGTCAGAAATAAAACACTCACCACCAGATCAGGGAGGCATTTGTCACATGTAAGCTGATATCGGTGCAGGTTTTCAATTAGGCTTCGGTTATTTCCTTATAAGCTCTACAGGAATAAATTAGACTCATGCCGACTTGTGCTGCTAATGAGCCGCAGGACAAATGAAGACATTAAGAGAGGGAGTCGCTAGAAGGCACCGAGATACATCACAATCCAATAAAACTGCGACGTGTTTGCTTGCTAGATTATGCTGCAGAAAGAGTGGCTTTATGACAGCTTAACAGAAGAAGTGAGAAAATTATTTTTGCTGCTCATTCTTCGTCCAACAGCGCACCGCAGGCTGGTGCTGGATGTGAAAATCCCTCCCTCAAACTTTTAGAGACTTGTTTAAAATTCAGCTGATGCATGAAACAAATCGTTTTTCACTCGCCAAAGCGCAGCATGCATGCATCATCGGGCTGGGCCAGAACCACACTGATCGGCTAATGAATGTGGCGCTCCCTAAAACTGTTTTGCACAGAGAATCTGTGATAAAATAGGGGATATGAAATTACTGGCAAACTGCCACATGAAGCTCAGGAAGTCAGAAAGGATTCAGTGGGGATAAAGCATAATATCCTTCATTTTTCATATCACTGATGCAGCGGCATTACAGTATTTTGGCAGATTTGACTGCTAAATATCAAGGAAGGGTAAGTTTTTCCTAGAAAATATGCAAAATTACATCCTTCACTCACATACCAGGATCTGAAGGACAGATTATGAATTAGCACAGAATAAGACCACAATGTCAAAGAGAGAGTAGAAAATAAAATATGTCTTTACTGAACCATAAACTGAACATCATGCAGCTAAATGCAGATTATGTGGATCAAGGGGTGGACGATGTGGACTTAAAGTTTTATCATGATATTTTGTGTTACTACTGTGATAATGATAAAAGTGATTTATTACTTCCTTTTTAGCAATCATAACCTCACAGACATGATTACTGCTCTTGTAAAATGTGACCATTTGTAAAGAAGTGTGATTCATGCACACAGTAACTACATTTAATCATATTTTCATATTTATTCATACTATCATTGAAAAAATAGTGAAGAAAATAGTAACAATCCTCACACCGTCTCCCAGCATCTGAACCTCTTCAAAGTCTCGGGTTAAACTTTATTTTTCTTGGAAATATGCCCACATCATGGAGAAAGTTATCTTTGTTTCAAGAACGACTGCTTCGGACTCATTCCAGTGGTTGATGAAAATGCATATAGGATTCATGCACATCATGGGTGCAGGGTTTCCCTCAGTGTATTATAAGTCTGGCGGGTCAACAGGCTTTACTTGTGCACCCACCAGGCTTAGAATTGATTACATTTTTTTAATGTTTGCATTTTTTATATACTTCATAGTTGGTGTTCAGGTATCAATCTTTCAATAACAAGTAATTATGGATATTTTCTAATTCCCTCTCAACTTTAAACATGTTTTAAGTCAAAAACACAACGGCTGCTGGATGAACGACTGCCCGGCCCCCCAACCACCAAGCTTAGCAAGTTTTCTGGGGGAAACCTTGGGGTGTATGTAAACTTCTGACCAGCTCGGTGGCCAACAGCAAGCAGAAAATATGTGCAAAAGTGGGTTAGTGGACAGAACTTACATGTGTTACATTAGTTCAACAAGAATGATACACAAGAAACGTTAATGAAGGGAGGCTTTATACACACTTTCATGGTATGAAGATTGCTATTTTCCAGAAAGATTAACAGCCACTGGCAGTATGCAGTGTTTTGGGCCGTCCCAGAAGAAAGAGGATCATTATGAAAAGATCTCGTCAATTGTTGGCTTCAAAAATGTGGCCCCAGGTCAAACTGTCAGAACGATTTAAAAAGGGCTCTTTCATTGGTTTTGGAACAAAAAAAATCCTTTAAATACAATTTCAACAAATCTCAGGATGGAGTTGCTGCAAAGTCACAACAGCAAAAACCTTCTGCAACGAACCAAATAACCAGAATGCAGCACAAAACGACACACGATCAGAAAAGCTGCTTGCACTTTGAAATGAATGCTCTGGATTCCAGACAGCAGAGATGCATCATCACAGGGATTATTGGTGCTATTTACCTTTTAACAGCACTGAATGCATGCAGTAAGCATTTACTTGCTCCAAGCTGCAAAGGTTTGCTTGCACCAAACTTATAAAGTAGTGAAATCTCATGTAGGTGCTTTAAAATGTCATTCTATAAAAAATAAGGAAATTTCTGAACTTCAAAAGTTGAAAATTTGGAAGAAAAAAATTCTCAGAAATGTTTAGATGGATCTCTGAGTTCCGAAAGTTGCTATTTTTTAAATGAATCTCTTTTTTTTTTTGCAGAATATTATTCTTGTTAAATAGAAAATGCACATGAGGTTCACACAAATTTTCACATGTATATGCTTTGAGTCACATGAAAAAGCCCATGTACTGATGTGTTTTTGGAACATTTCATGGTAAAAACACACCTGATTTTCATGTTTTCACATGTGCTACACTAAAATCAAGGTGAAATAAATGATAATAAATTGAGTTAAATTAATAGAAATATTAAATGTTTACATTTTAACAGCACTGATTGCATGCATTTAACATTTTTACACATTTATTTGCTCTAAGCTGCAAAGGGTTGCAGCTTATAAAGCTGTGTAATTGTATGTAGGCGCATTAAAACATCATTCCAAACTTTAGCACAGCATTCAAACCCCAACAGCGAGAATAAATTATGAAAACAGAAAACATATTAATCTGCAAACAGCTCCAAGTAGGACAGGAACCCTGGTCTGTCTGGTACTTGCACCATATTTCTGTGTAATCATTAACTTTGCGATAGCCTCCTACTGCAAAGAAATAGGGAGTAAAGGTCCAGCATTTATAACCTTTCACGAGTTTACTGCCAGAACAGAGCCCGGTTTCACAAGCAACATGCAGGCGAGTGGAAATAGATACATTTCTGTTGGGTAATCAAGCTGCATGGGAACGGTGAAGTGGTTTAATTCTTTTACTCAGTGTTTGGGTAAAGGTGTAATGGGTGTGTGGTTTGTAGAGTAAAGTTGAACTTACTTGATAAAGCATCTTGCACCTTCAAAGGTAAATCCCTCTTCCCATCCAGTGGGTAGGTCTGTGTGATGAGGAAATAAAGATAAAATAAAATATGTCAACATAGTTCTGAGGAAACGTGTTTGGATACGAAATCTCAGGCTACTAGGGCTGTAGTGATACAATAATCTCACGATACGATACACAATATTCTGCTCATGATACGATATATATTGCGATATTCAGCAAACGATACAATTCAATACACTTTTGCGATTTTCTGAACAATTTTAGAGGGACAGAGTGATTTTGGTGACATTTTGTGACTGTTATAGAGTTGGATTGAATTAATTTAACTGAAAACTGATTAAAAGCACCAACTACAAAATATCTGGCTCTGTTTGGACATGGACACAGACTTAAAGTCGACAGCTGGACAAAATGAATCAAATAAGTGTTGAGAAGACATGTTTCTTTTAATTGAAACAGTACAAACTGTAGTTTACATGCGTTTGTAAAGTAAATAACGTGGACCAAGTACCCTGCTCTAAATACGTTTTTAACCTTGACACTAAACATCTGAAGGAATCGCTCTAAGCCTGATGACCTAATCACTCTCCTGGCGAAGCAAGCAGTGAGTGAGCAAGGTGACAGTTGAATGTTATGATACTTGCGGATGAATATCGATTTTTTTAGGAAAGAAAATATTGATATATATCGCAAAATTGATATTATTACACAGCCCTACAGGGTACATTTCACAACTTTATAGTAAAAAGATTTTAGATGCTTTCTCTCTCTCTTTTGTATTGTGAAAACTGATTCCAGGCAGAAGTGTTAACGTTTAAAAAGTTAGACTACACTGCTAAAAAAATTCCTATATAATAGTATTTAATAATTTGACTGAGATGCCACAGAATCTCAGCCAAAGAGTCCAGAGATTCTTTGGCTGTGCACTGCAATAACACAAACTTTCACCCAGCGATTTTGGTCTAGTTTCTGATCTAGCTTATGTTAGTACCCTTGAATTAACTAACATACAAGTACCTTTTCAGCAAGATATAGGAGCTTTTTTAAGTAAATAATTCCATACTATTAATAAAAAAAAACTGTTAGCTCCACTGGCTGATTATTTCACAAGACATTTTTTTCTGTTTATTTCAAGTGTAATACAAAGTTTGCATCAAACTAAACCAAAATTACTTGGTAAGATTTTCTGAAGAATTGGTTAACGTTAGAGATGCACCAATTCCAGTTTTCTAACCGATCACCAATATCTGAAATACGACAAAGTACTAAGGCAGTGTAGAAAGAAAGAAAAAGAAACGTAGTAGTAAATTTCTGCAAAAAATCTCAGACATTTTCTATAAAAAAAACTGGGAAATTCCTGAGCTCCAAAAGTAAAAAAAAAAATTGTGAGATAAAAACTCAGAAATTTTAAGACTAATTTCAGAAATAAAATATAAAAATATGGGAAATTCCTCAGTTTCAGAAGTCAAAATTTTTCTATAGAATTTCTTAGATTCATCTCAAAATAGTTTTTTTGCTGGAAGATTTCACAACTTTTCTATCAAAAAATTACTGTATTTTGTTAATTAGTTCCATGCTTTATTCAACCTTTAGTCACATATCTGCACCACATATGATCAGATTGTCTTCATGTGAAGATCAGGTGATCGTATTCAATGTGTCAAAGAAAATCCAATTAATATTCACACATCAAAATCACATATAAAAACCATTTACCACATGAAATATGTATATATTCACACAAATCTTCACATGTAAGTGAAAGGAGTTGCATGAAAAAACAAAAGTATACGTGTGTATATGGAGACATTTCATGGTAAAAACCCTTTTAATTCCCATTTTTTCACATATGATACTCATAAATTAAGGTTAAATAAATGATATGTTAACAAGAATATTGAACATATTAAAACTAAAACTGCACTTCTATTTTATATAAGATAAATACAAATGTTAATATAAAGTATATATTTAACCTAGAAATAATCATGATGTGGAGCCCAAATTGTTGCTCCTGTTAAGTTTTAAAGTTCACAAGTTTAAAGCTGACAAGCAGTTTTATATAAACACAATTACATTATGGTAAACATTTCTATTTTTTAAGACACTAAAACTTTTTAATTTTTACTTTAGATCATCATATATTGAGAATCACAATTTCCAAGTTTTATTCAGCTTATAAAATGAAAGTAAAACTCTAGTTTCTGTTGGTTTTAGCATCTGTGCTTTTTAACATTTATACTTTGTTGGACAGCAGCTTCTTGAAACACAAATATAGCATATTTCAAGGTCTGTATCAATTATTTTTATCATCACCTTATGTGTCTTCTACTTTCTTGACTTTAAAACAAAACAAATTTTTCAATTCAGCTTTATTTTACTCAACCAGCAGTACCAAACTCAAGATTTATTCACTAAAATAACAGGATAATAGAAGCATGTTTCTGCTACAAACTGAAAATGAAAACATTGGACTGTGTTCTTCCTGCTAAAAATGTCAATAAACAGTTATAAATGAAGTCGCCTGCATGAGTCCCTGAAGACTCTGTGGCTGTTTTTGAAATGTTTAAAGCTGAATGCAAAAATGCCACACAACAGGAAGCGGAAAGCCAAACAAAAACTAACAAACAGCACACCATGCTCCAACTCCTTATGTTGCTTCTTACATAAACATAATCGCTTCTCCTTTTACATGCCTTATTTAGGCAGGAAATCTGCTTTAAGCGACATTTTAAACTAACTTAGTGGTTCTTGACGCAGTAAAACATTTGTACAAACGAATCAACATTTTATCCGCAGGCGGAATGATGCCAGCTAAAACTGATATTTGCAGTTCTACAACAGGAGCGGATGTCTGATTAATTGCAATATTTAAAAGGGAAAACCCATTAACAGTGTGTTTTCAGGAAACCAAGAGTTAAATACTTTTACAGGAAATCAATTATCGTTAAACCTGGAACACTTACTTACAGACCGAGTAGAGACGGGAGAAAACTATGATGTCAGTGAGCATTAGGAGGGATTTTCCATCTAAACATGTTCTCATAAATCCCAAATCAATTCAACTCTGCCTCACAAAACCTCTTTAGTTTGATTCGAAAAGTTATTTGTGGAGGAAAGTTTATTAAAAGTACTTTTAATATGCAACAATAAAAAAATGTGTGTTTTCCTTTTACATTGTTAATGTATTTCTAATACTGACCAAGTGGTTAAATAAAAAATCTGCAGAACACGGTAATTTTTGTATCCATTAATTTGATTAATTGTCTAAATATTTGATAGAATAATCGATCACTTAAATAAAAGTTAGTTGCAGCTATGCTCATCTTTAATAGACTCCCTCACAAGTGACATAAAAAAATGATTCTTATCACTGAACTGTAAATTAATCATAATTCCAAATGTATTTATTGATGCTCTCTTTGAACAAACAGTGGAGTAAATACTAAATCCTGGTAATAAAGCCTGTTTTGTTGCCAGTTCAAATATAATTAGTCGGTATTTATTGCTGACATAATAAATCAAACTTATCATAATAAGAAATTCAATAAAGATACGACAAACTGCCTTTCTGCAGGGAGTCTGCATGTTCTCCCTGTAGTCTGATAAAGTTTGAGTTCCCGGTTAGCCGGTGCGTTTTGGACCGGGAGTTCAGCCCGTGGAGGAGTTTTCACACTCGCCTCATAGTCATGCAGCACGCTGGTTTGTTTTTATTTTGTTTTATTTTTTACAGCGATACAATGTATATCAAATGCTTTGTCTACTTAAAGTCAGGTGGAGTTGCATTGCAGCCACATGAGGATCAGAACAACTTATCCTGTTGAGCTCGGGCAACCAAAACCGTTTCTGTGGCGCTTATTAAAAACCCATTAGACACGAAATGGAAGAGCTACTAAAGCCACATAAAGTAAATCTCCCGTTTGTCCCCCTACGTCCAGCAGCAGAGATGCTGTGCAGAGGATCCAGCTCATCATGCAGGGCCGGTCCAATGCTGAATGAGGCCTTGATCAGAACATGTTCTAGGGGCCCCTCTTGCCGCTGCAAACATCAGCACCACTAACAGCATTTAACCATTTAGTGAAATCTGGGAGAGCGGGCCTACTTTAATTGACCAAGTAGTCAATTATAATTGTAGTTAACTAAAAGTTTTTTTGTGAACAAACGGAGCTAAAACTCCAAGATTAAACTCGCAGCATCAAATTGTTGCTATGGTAACAAAACAATCTAACTATGAAGATTGTTCTTTGAACTTTTACAAAGTAAACTTGCCATCTTCTTAAAATCTTAAATTTAAATGTTAATTTAAAATCTTTTAATTAATCTAGGCTAAAACCATTAAATCAAATTTAACAGTGTTGATATTCTCTTAGCAATTCTACACAAATTAGACGGCGTTTATTTTCTATTCAGTGAAAACAATCATATGTTGTTGCTACCAGCTGTCTGCTGTCAGAGGAACTACTTAAACACTCAGAAAGTTTTAAAATGTGTCTGCAAAACTATTTACATCATGCAAAGTATTTTAATAAGTAGTGGTGGAATGTATGTTACTGAACTAAATTACATCTGTACTTTACAGAAGTAGATTTAATTGTGGGTATTTTCGACTTTTACTCCACTACATTTTACGTTAAGTATCTGTCGTTTCCACCTTTATTATGTTTATTTATATATGTGTTGCGTTACAATCACATCACATTGCGTTTATTGGTTTGAAAACGTTTAAAAAACAGCTTTCAGGCCCAAGTTTTGAAAATGAAGTCAGGAAATTAAAATATTGTTCACTTTTATTGACCAGTTATAAGGGTGAATATAAAGTATTCTGTAACTGTGGCCGGGGAAATAACCAGAGTCTAATGTCCCTTTTTTCAAGGCAGACGTCTTTTACCTGAATGTGTTTAGTGCAGCTGAAATAACACGTTGGTTTTGCTTTGTGTTAAATAAAAACTTTGCAAGGTATAATCATTCCTGCTTTATTTGGCCTCCTGGCGTTTAACTCTGCAAGTCATCCCTGAAATTTTGATCCACAGAATCACAAGTTTAAGTGTAAACTTTGTCACAGAGAGTCAACACATTAAAAACATGCATAATTTGAAAGAATGTTCTTTAAAATGGCACAACATTATTGATTTACTAAGCAAAATATACAAAGAAACTTACTTTCACTCAAGTAAAACTATAAATGTAGTACTTTTACTTGAGTATAATTTTATCTGTTTATTTATACTTTTACTTAACTACTATAATTGAGTATTTTCTCCACATCTTCCCATAAGTAATTTGAATTTTGGTACATTTTGTGGAAAGGTTTAGCAGGAAAACAAAATGTAAGTTTTTGCAGCATGATGACAAAATATTAAAACCACTAGTAGAAGAAGTAAGTACTCTTAGTCTCTTAATTATTAGGATTATTAGGTCCTAATAATTAGGAAAACAGGAGTTTAAAGGCAATTACTAATGAATATATCATGTTGCACCAAAAAGAACAGCAGGAACTGATTTCACTGTCAAATACAGTGATTTTACAGGAATGTCTCATACAGAGAGGCTTTGTTATAAAATGGAATATCAAAGCCGTTGTAGATGGAAGAAAAAAGAGTATTCGTAAGTTTCCGCAAAAAAGTCATGATGCTTTTGGGTTACCGTATTTTCCGCACTATAAGGCACACCTTCAATGAATGTCCTATTTTAAAACTTTTTTCATATATAAGGCGCACTGCAGTATATATTATAATATAGGCGCATTTATAATGCGCCTATATTATAAGGCGCATAGAATAGATGCTACAGTTAGGGTTGCCTAACGATTTTTTCCGTACTCTACAAATGTGGATGTGTAATAGTAAAGAAATGGTCCCCGAGTACCTTATATAGAAGGCTGTCCCAGTCATCGTTTCACTCACGGTGTTGGTGTTGAGATATTGTGCCCAACTGCTTTCTGGGTAACACAATGTATAAATGTATAGGGGCTGGTCCCTTGGTTACCCTATCGAAGCACCCGGCATGAATGTCTAAAACCACTTTGTTGACATAAGGAATGTCAATAAAACAGTCCGACTCCAGTCGGCGAGGAGAGCTTTCCGCGACTGGGCCGGGGCGTGGCCGGACGATGGTCACCCTTCTCCGTTCGCGCACAGCATGTTTGTGAAGAACGTGGTGCTAAATGACCTGCAGGTGACCTGATTATCAGGTCGGTAGGTAGATAGGTCAGTCAAACTTTATTAACAAACCAGCGTTCTGACAATTATCCCAGCATGCACCACGCGCTTCTTCTTCTACGGGCGAAAATGAAGTCGGCGGCTGCTTACCGTAGTTGCTACACCTGTTGTGGCTCAATATTGGTCCATATATAAGGCACACCGGATTATAAGGCGCACTGTCGGCTTTTGAGGAAATTGAAGGTTTTTAGGTGCGCTTTATAGTGCAGAAAATACGGTACATTTTCAATTTGTCAAGTTCACATATCTTCTTATTTTTTAAGAAAAATTCTGAGATTAATCTCTAATTTTCTGAACTTTTTGGTGGAAATTAACTTTTCCTGTCTATAATGGCCCTAAATCACCTTAGTATTGTTGATATATTCCAGCCTACCAGCCAGATTAAAGCGCTGTGGATGTTGATGTAAACACAGCTAATCCCACAGGAATTCAACGTTTAGCGATGGGCTTACGTATTTCTTGATCTTTCAGAAAACACATAAAGAGTAGCTTACTCTTGATTACACACTAATTGTTTGTACCGTCGCTTTATAAATTCTCAAGTTACATTCGCAATCGTGATTTGACTGTCAGAAGTTTAGAGATTAATCTTAGAAATTGTATTGGAAAAACTTGGACATTTCTGAACTTAAAAAGTGAAAAGATTTTGACTTTTGAATCAGAATTTTTCACATTTTTTATAGATTTATGAGCTCAATCAAAAGAAATAAAATGGGTTTTTTTCTAGCAATTTTTTTTTACTTTTCAGACTCAAAATCTTTTCACTATAAGATTTATGAATTTAAAAAAATGAGTTGTTTTTTTGTTTTGTTTTACAAAGCTTTTTTTATTTTATTTTTTTACTTTTCTCGCTCAGAAATGTCCTTGTTTATTCTAGAAAATTTCTGAGATTTCTGAGTTTCTTGATGTAAATTAACAGATTTTGCCCCCGTCTCTAACGGCCATGCCCCGCCGTGGCATTGTTGATACTGAAACCTATCCTACCAGCCAGATTGGAGCGGTGTTGATGTAAACACAGCTAATCCCACAGGAACTCAGAGGTTAGCGGTGGGCTTTCAGAAGAAAGGAGAAAACATCAACATTAGCTTCCAACGCTGGTTACTGTTTGTACGAACCGTCGCTTTACAAGTTCTCAAGTTACGTTCGCCAGCGTGACGTCGTCAACTTCAGGTGACCGAGCCAACCTGAGGAGGAGGCTCGCGGGGAAGTGGCTCGAGCTCGGCCAACGGTCGGCTCACTTTCCACAGCACGAGCCCACTCATGCATTAAGAAAGGGATCACGGATGACAGAGCTCACCCCCCCCCCTCTCTCTCTCTTCCACTCTCAGCGTGGGAAGAATCGTGTTTTTATTTTCTGTTGTTTTTTTTTTTTCGGCTGTGAAACATAACACATGACGGCGGACGCGCGAGCCAGCCGTTGCGGTTAACTGAAACTTGACAGCTGAGTGACATTTCTTCTTCGTCTCCTTCTTACCTGGAGTTTTCCTGTGTCCGGTTATGATTGCTTCACCGCTCAACGGATGCAGCCAGGTTGTACTCTTGGCTTCTTCGCTGTTGAGACAGAGAGGGATAATAAATACAGCACATACAATAACGAGCCCTGACTTTTTTTCCTTTTTTGAGAGCTGAAAGACTTGAACTGGGTTAGTTAAAGGTGCGTTTACTTAATGAAGAAGACGCGTCCGTCCCGAGTAACCCCATAAGTCCAGGAAGACGGGAGAGCAGAAATCCACTCGGGCTGTAGCTCCGCCGCCATGTCTGGCACTAATGTATGACAGCGGCGCGGCGCCGCTGGTGCAGGCAGCGCGTACACGGAAACCGTGGCAACGGGGAAAGCTGAGAGGGGGCGGGAAGGAGCCCTTGGTGTGGGGCGGCCAGGTAGAAGGCTTCGGCTGCAAGAGATAGACTTTAGAATGGGCTTAGAGGGGCAGTAGCCCAGGGCTTCATTTATTGGGGGGCGACCCCAGATTATTATTATTATTTTTTAAATGAAGTTCTGCAAACATTTTTACTTTACATTTTTACTTTATATTTGTGTTCTAAATCCCTTTAAAAAAAGATTAAACTTGCAGTATGTAACTTTTATAAAATGAAGAGACCACTGAAGCCCATTAAAAACATCCTGGTTATTCCACCAAATATTGATTTATGAACTCTTCCTAAGTTGAAACATTAGTACTGTTTCTAAATGAGCATGACCTCATCTTCTTTGCATTATCTGAGCTCTGAAAGCACTGCATCTTTTTCCTTATTTTGACCATTTCTCATTTTCTGCTAATAAATACTGAATTTTTGCTTTGAATTTCGGAGACATGTTGTCAGTAGTTCATAGACTAAAAGAACAATATTCATTATACTCAAACATAGACCTATACAAAGTAAAATCAGAGAAACTGATCATTTTAAGTGATCTCTTAATTTTTTCCAGTAAAAAAAATATTATCAAATATTATTGAAACTGTCACAAAAGTCAGTTTATTTGAATTGTACATTTCAGCAACACACCAGTTCAAAGTGCTTTTCATTGTGAAAATATAAAGAAAACATTATATAGTCAACAGTTGTGAAAAACAATAATAATAGCATTTTGTCAACTACCAAAAGCATCAATACACATTAAACAGGTGGGTTTTCAGCTTTGATTTAAAGGAACTCAGTGTTTCAGTTGTTTTATAAATCAATCAAGTTTATTTGTATAGTACATTTCAGCAGCAGGGTATTCAAAGTGCTTTACATCAAAAAACACAAGAATAAGAAGACATAAAAACAACAATTGAGAAACTAATAACAGGCGTTACATCAAACATGTTGGTCAATGTTCCTTTTATTATGGTTCAAAAGCAACTTGAAGCAGGTGGGTCTGGATTTGAAGGAACTCAGTGTTTCGGCTGTTCTGCAGTTTTCTGGAAGTTTGTTCCAAATTTGTGGTGCATAGAAGCTGGATGCTGCTTTTACATGTTTGGTTCTGGTTCTCAGGATGCAGATCAGAACCAGAAGCCCTGAGAGGTCTGGAAGGTTTATAAGAACCTCTCCAACCCAGGACGCAGGTCTTAGCACTCTCAATCACCCTATGTGTGTGGTGCTGCTCATCCCTTCATCCCTCTTTGCTCTCTGCTACACTGCAGCTAGCATAACATGGTGTTAATGCTAATGGTAGTTAGCACTGCCAATGAAAACAGTTTTCCTGTAACTGTACATCATTTCTCCACCATTAGCATATTGAGCAACGAGTACATGAGGTTGACTGACAGCGTTAAGACCCACCTCCTGGCTCTGTTTGGTTGTTTTTGGTCGTAGTGGTGCATTTGTTCAGACAACAATAGTAGCTCAAGGAGGAGGTGGAGGAGATTGATCTTTTCAGATTTTTTGTCTCAAACTGTCACAACATGACAGTTTTAACAAATATTTTTTAAAAAACTATTTTAAAATAAAAGTTATGTATTGCACTGCAGTCTGCTGTGGCAGTATAAGACAGATAAAAAAATGTGGGAAAAAGATATAGATGCTTTTTCAATTGTATAAACTTTTTAAAACAATGTATTCTTTGACTAGATTAAACTTTAATCTAGTTTATGATTTGAAAACCTTTGCAAGGCTCTGGTTATGTTGCTTTGTTATATATTTTTTTCAATATTTTGTTTTTAAAAGAAGAAAATCTCTTCTTTTGAAAGAAACTGCAACAGAGCCCCAGGATAAAATTGATCTGCAGGATCCCATCAGGGTTTTCGTTTTTCACTGGAGACATTTCTGATGAGAGTCTCAAACCCCAGATGAAGCCATCAACAGATGGGGCCCCTTTATGCTGACTGCAGCCCCTGCCTTATAGCTGGAGCCACCTGGGACTCTGATCGCATAATTAGGCATTATGCTTCAAGAGTACAGCCTCCAAACAATCACAGGGTTCCTTTGTCTGGAAACTTACAGGATTTTTTTTGACTGTTTTTCAGGTCTGGTATTGAAACAGAAAATAATAAAAAGGAAAATGTATTTCCGGACTTCATTTCTTTCCAATTTGGGCTGCAAGTTTAGATTTGTGTAGCGTAATTTCAGTAGCAAGGCAGTTCAAAGTGTTTTACATAATAAAAACACAATAAAAACACAAAATTACAAAGTTACAACTAACATTCAATTTAGTAATCGATTATGCTACAAATCGTTCTGACAATTAATCGATAATTCCAGTGATTAACTGATTAATAGGATAAATAAAATTGGCAATTTCTCCAGATTTTTCATTTAACATCTTAAACCTTTTTACACAATGTTAGAAATACATTGAAATATGCAAAACAAATGATTCAGATTCTTTTTAAATAAGAAAGTTAACATTTTGTTGCATAAAATGCTATAACATAGTATTTGTTTTGCATATTTGAACCATGTGAAGCTAAAGCTATTGCACATGAGGAGCTTTTGGTAAAACATATTTACAGTCAAAGATGTTTGTCTGTATACATATTTTGGACAGTTTGGACTTAATTATTACTCTAAATATATGGGGGCTTTTTCAGCAAAATTACTTTTTTGAGTCTCTAGTTAACAATTAATCGATTATTAAATTAATTGACGATTATTTCAATAATTGATTAATCTGATTAATTGTTTCATCCCTACTTCTAATTAAATATAAGAAATTCCCAAAATTACTGCTGGATAATTTTGAGTAAGTTAGACCACACTAATTTAGTAAAATGTCTACTCCCACCTTTCATATTTTAGGCAAAGCTGTCTTTGGAACCATCAGATGAATGTAGACATTTCAGAAACAGATGTTACTCAGGTAAAAGAAGAGGTAAAATCCAAGTTTTTTTTCTTAGGAAAATAGTAGAAAAATTATATTTCAATTGAAATGTTTGGTTTTCAATGGCACTTGCATTTGAAATAAATTAAATTAATGTATGATCACTGTGGGCATTTGGTGTAAATTAAAATTAACTTATACTAAAAGTACAGTGTTAAGAAGTCTAAGTCTTTCCAGGGAATTTCTGGCCTTAAAATACTCAACCTTGTACAGACTGGAAGCTTCTTTCATTTACTCAGTTCAATCTAGAAACTATTAATATTCAGTCCACAAAAACTAAATTATACATTATAAAATTGAGCAACAAGACAAATCTTCTGTATATTGAACTTTTCCATATTTTGTCACATTAAAACTGCAAACATAGAGAAATATTTTGTTGGGATTTTATGTGAAAGTCCAACACAAAGTGCAGTACAATTGTGAAAATTATAAATGATTCAAAGAGTTGGAGTATGAATACTTTTGCAAGCCACTGTATTTGTTGCTTATGTCATAACTGAGAAGCACGCCCATGTTTTTAAACTCTACCTTGAGGTTTTTTTTCTTTTGCTTTTGTTATTGGGCACAGAAACTGCATCATCGGGCTTTGACTGCATCACAAAGCCAGGTCATCCAACACCACTGTGCCTGTTCTGTTGTTGCGCTGCCTCGCATTGTTCTCTGGGCTCACCAGCAGCCATGATGGGTGGTTCCAGAAGACGGACATTTCTCCCAAATAGACAGTCATACATTTAGTGAATAAAGCTTGAACAAAAACAGAAGCAGCTTGGGCGCTGACACTCGGCCAGGTCAACCATTTTTGTGTTCTGTTTACCTGGAGAGAAACATCCCAGATTTCCCCTGATAGTTGGACAATAATCCAAATGAAGACAGACGATACTGATCTCATAATCTCCTATTAACTTAGCCTCATATTACATTTAGAGGGAGAGATTTCCTGGAAATAAACAGCTGTAAGCTGATACATGATATGGCTTGAAAATAAAATTTCAGATTTCTTTCATACCTCCAATGCGCAATAAGGACATTTTAGACAGAAATAAAGAGAAAATTCTGCCAAAAAACTCAACATTTTTAGATTTATCTCAGAAATTTAAAAGAAAAAGAAATTGGAAGTTTCTGAGTTGGAAAAGTCAAAACTTTTCAACAGATTTTCAGAAGTCAAACATTTTCTATACAAAACTCTGAATTTCTGAGATTCACCTCAGAAATTCTCTAGAAAAACTTGGAGTCTGAAAAGTAATGTTCAAATGTCAAACATGTTCAACTTCTGAAATGCAGAAATCTCCAAGGATATTGAAGAAAAATATCTGAGAATAATCAGTTTTTTTTTTCTCAATCAGAAATGTCCTAATTTTTCTAGAGAATTTCAGACAATCTTAACATTTTTCAAAACAAGCAACCATAAAAATAACCCTTCTGTGGTGGCGGTTATTGCATGTGATCTTGAAACCAATCTATGATTGTAAAGGATCTGAAAGATGTTGCTCCTCACGTAAAACCTGAACTCCAATTCCTCTGAGCAGAACTTCAGCAGAAAAGGGAAGTGAAACCAACTTAACTTTGACACATTTTCCAAAAGTATGACCTAAAAAAAGTTTTTTACTGTAAATTCATTGATCATTTCTTCAGAAAAAAAAAAAAACTGCAGGGAGGATGTGTAGGATTTCACCGTTAAATCCCGGCGGTTCTGACATAACCAAACGTGAATGAAGGGGTTCTTCTTGGCGGAAACAGACATTTCTCAAATGCAGCCCACAGTTGCCAGGGTGAACAATGCTGCACTAAGCCACAGCTTATCATCCCCGCTGAAAAGGCCTAAAACGATTTCGCTAAAGTAGCTCCCTGAATGGAAGTGGGAAGCCGTGTTCGACCTTCTAGAGGAGGGATAAGTACAGAGCTCAGTCCATTTGGTGCTGAAGTGCCTCGGAAAAGTATTTATACCACCTGAGCACTTTCACATTTTGTTACATTACAACATGAAATCTTAATACACTTGAAATAAAACAAAGCTAACACGTAGAAATGCACCAATCTGATATTAACATCTTTAATGGTATTATTTATTTAAAAGAAGTTCTGAAAAGTTACATGTAAGTTTGTTTTGTCTGATTTCAAGTGTACTAAGATATTTCCATTAGAAACTAGACCAAGTGGTAAAAATACTTTCACAAGATATTAAATACTACAGAGAATTAAAACAAAAAGTTAAAGGGGGGAAAAAGAGAACTAGACCTGGATTTAAATGTCTTGCTGAGATACTAATGACTTACCAGAAATGGTTTGGCGTTTCATGCAAATACAAAATCAGATTTAGGGAAGACAGGTAAAAATAAATAAAAGGCAAATTGAAGAAATTTTATAAAACTTTCCAGTTATAAAGTCAGATTGAAGATGGTGAATTTTACTTCACGTACTAAAGGAAAACCTGTGTTTATACTGCAAAAACACAAACTCTTACCAAGTATTTTGGTCTAGTTTCTAGTTCAAATATCTTAGTGCACTTGAAATACAACAAAACTAACCTAAAAGCAACTTTTCTGCAAGAAATAGTAGCCTGTTTTAAGTCAATAATTTCTTAAAATTGTTGAAAAGTACTTGTTCTATTGGAAGATTATGTAATTTAAAGCAAGTAAAAATGTCTTGTTATAAGTGAAATGATCTACCAGAGACACTAGAACCGTTTCCCCATTATTAAGAAATTATTTAACTAAAACAAGCTGCAATATCTTGCTGGAAAGTTACTTGTAAGTTAATTTTGTCTTATTTCAAGTCAACTAAGATATTTGCAATAGAAACTAGACCAAAAATAGTTATGTGTTGATCGTACATGACAAACATATAGGATAATCACCGCGAGCCACAGAGCTTTATGTAGTTGGGATTGTGCAATGCATTCTTATGCAATTGCTCAATGCTGAGCAACGCGTGGGTTCTGCCCTCTGCGACTCGGGCCAGACTCGAGACATGAGGCACAATGTAATGAGTAGCTGCACATTATGAGACAGCTGTTAGAGGCTTTGTAGCGGTGCCAGCTCAGGAGAGAAACCTCGTTCCTGTCTGAGCTGAGTGAAGTCGCTCCCATTTACACTGGAGACACTTCAGCACTCAGCTCTCCACCTTCGACGGGATCAACAGGATTTTTATGTTTTAGTTATAATTCAGAATGGAAACAAAATGGGGAGATGTAAGTACGGAAGATGATTAGGGCCACTGAAAGAAAAAATAATAATAATCCAGACTTAATTCTCAGAATATTTACTTTAATCTCAGAATTTTTATATCAAAATAAGAACTCTGAGTTAAAAGTCTGAATTTTAAAAATTCTGATTTTTTTTTTTTCAAAATTCTGATTTTACGAATTTTGACTTTAAATTCAGAATTCTGACTTTAATCTGAAATGTTACCAAAAATTAGAATTCCGAGTTTAAAATCAGAATTTAGAAAATTCAGAATTGATCAGAATTCAGACTGTTTTCATAAAATTCTCAGAAAAAAAGTCAAAATTTCTCAGAATTTTGATTTTAGTCACAGAATTTGGATTATGATTTTTGTTAAAACATATGGGAAAAAAAAGACTTACTTTCTTGTAAAAATTTCTCCAGATCCCAACTTAGTTTTGCGAGATCTAAGGAGACATAATGAAATAGTCGCATAACATTTATATGAAGCTGAAAATATATGTGTGAGTAAATCTGACTCGGCTACATGTGTCATTTCAGGAAGAATTTTCTGCAAACTATTGTGTTAGTTTATTTTGTTCTTTTACAGTTTAAATAAACATCTAACATGAATAAAAAGCACTAGTTGGAAGAAAAGTATCTTATTTACACCACCCCTTCTCTCAAAAATATATTCACTATGCCAGAGGTGTCAAACTCATTTTCATTTTGGGCCAAATTAAAAATCTGAATGTTCTCAAAGGGCCGGTTGTGCCAGAATGTATTGATAAAAACTAATTGTTAAAATATAAATAAATAGCTATTTCAGCATTCAATAAGTGCTATACTAAAATTAAATATTGAACATTTTTCCACACTGATCAGTCCATCCAGTATTTTGTGATTGTTTTTGTTTTTTTGGAATCAAAATCCCAGATTTTGTGGTTACAAAGAAATATTTATATCTGCGCTAATGTGTGTTTTTTAATGTGACTACATTAAACCGAATGTTTTTCGCCAATTTTGAGAAAAAAATTTCAGTAAAATCAGAAAATTGTGGGAATCTGCTGATTTTGTGTGAATTTTGCGTGAAGTTTTCAGATTTGTGAAAAGCTGGAGGAACTTATTGATGTAATTTGGAGTCTAGAGACCCACATAAAAATATGCAGCGGGCCAGATTTGGTCCCCGGGCCTCAAGTTTGACACATGTGCTTTATACACATGTGGTAAACTTAACATGGTAACCTTTGAGAAGGGAACACAAAATATATGTTCCAAATCATGCGGTTTGCACAGCAATTCTACTAAATACAAAAGACAGACTACTCAATTTAAAGAAAGCAACAAGAAATCCTCTAAAAAGTCTCTCTTTCATCCTTCTGGCTTTCAGAAATTAGAAATACCTGCCTGGAAACAGGAAGCCAAATCCGATTACATGACAAAAGAATCAGGTTTTAAGGTGTATGTAAATATCTGGTTTCAGTTGAAGCGAATGTAAACTCTTATTTCTCACAGTAGAGCGCTTTAAGTCCATAACATAAAGTCATCCGCGCCTCCCCAGTCTCAACACATGGTATCATTTGATCGGCATGCATAAACCACAACCCAGGACGGCTATTATGGCGAGGCAAGTCAGCAAACCAGGTTAATGGGCAACTCTGGAAAAATCATTTAACAGTTAATTTATTTACATGATTGGGAGACGTCTGTAGGAGTTTTAAGGTTTAAGAAAAGGCCTGAATGAAGTGTTTTTTTCTCACAGTTGACCTCTTAATCACTAAACACGCCTCCCTGAATCACAGTTAGTCACTTCAGAAAACAACCAAACCCTCCATCAGCTCACTATTCACCACCATTCACAGGCTAAATCTATTAAATATGCTGGTATGATCTAACTCAAATGTTTTCCTTACAGCTTTCCATGAGATTTAAAATCATTTAATGTTCAACAGATACAAACGCAAACTAGAGGAAACATATGAAATAGGTGCAGTAATATGAAGAGCAGACCCACAACGGCTAAGTTTTGGCAGGCAGGAAGTTGTGAAGCTGCTTCTGATTTTGTGGGTTTTTGCCTGATGGCAGCAGATCAAAACGTTTACGTCGACTGTGTTAAGCATTTCTGAGTAAGTTGCAGAGGTTTGCTCCAACAGTAGCTGACCATATAATCAGAAAAACTGGAAATATAAAAATAACTTTGCTTAACTGAAGCATAATAACTGTGAAAAAAGCTGATTTTCAATCAAATATTTTGGCACTAGGATAGAATAATTTCCACTGGCCGTATAATTGAACATTTTGACATTTCTAAAATAAATCTGCTTAATGGAAACATGATTTTTGAAAAACTCTTGTTTTTACATGGTGCTAGGATTTGACCAAGCAATTTTTAAATCTGATAATTCGAAAATAGACTTGCTTCATGAAAACATGCCCATTTAAAAAAAAAAACAACTTGTTTTTAAATAAAAGGTTTTGGCACTAGTATAGCTGCATTTTCACTGCCTATATAATTGTGCAAATTTTATTTACAAAAATAAATTTGCATAATGAAAAAAAACAACACCTAAAAAGACCTCTTCTTTTTCGATAAAAGTTTTTGTGTGTGGATGAGTTGTTTTTTTTGGCCATATGAAAATTGGTTTATTTCTCAAAACCACAATGGAAACACTTTTTTTGCATGAAAAGAGTTCCATAATAAACAACTGAATGTTGCCACTGGTGCAAACAATGAAGTAGAAAAAGACAGGAATCATGGGGTGACATATTTTTAAATGACTTATCACGAAAACAAACTTATTCACATGTGATTTTAATTGTTACTTATTTAAAGGAACTTCCACAATTGCAAAATTCTGTTTTTCTGATAGAAGTTTTGCGCACATTTATAATGGAAACTAGACAAAATTTTTTTTACTTTATGTTAATCTCAACCCCCCCAAATTAGGTGAGTTATGAATCTGAACAATATTCAAGTATTTGAAAAATTATGAAGTCGACATGGAGTTATTGAATAGAGGACATAATAAACCTACAATGCATCAGTTCATACCTGTTGATTTGTAGGATTACCTACTGACGTCCTGCTTTTGCATTAGTAAAATAATTTTTTCTTAGTGGCCAGGGCATCAGCCCTGGGGCCCACACCCTATTAGATCCGGCCCTGGTCATATGTTATGCTTGTCTTTAAGGCTGTAAACATTATGACAGTTTATACGTAACATCATTCAGTCCAAGGTTGTTATAGTTAACTAAAACCAACAAAATGACAAAAACTGAAATTGAGAAGACTTTTTTGTCAACCGAAATTAATAAAAACCGTATCTAATGGAGAAAAACTATAACTAACTGGAACTATAATATAGGTTTCTAAAACTAACTATGACAAAATTATAGATATGATGTAATTCGTTTTTGTGTTTATGAAACCATTTATTAGCCTTTCAGACTGACCTGAAATTGATTTCTTCCCCCATTCAAGCAGTTTAAGTCAGCAGTTGGTAAGTTACTCCATACGCCTCCACTTATTCTAATCCGCAAAATCTGGGACAAAGCACCAGATTCAGTTTGTTGTTTAACAATAATTGAACACATTTTATGAAAATGGCATTTTCTGTAGAGTATTCATTACCCAATTGATGTAAACATAATCACAATAGAATACCGTTTTGAAAAAAATTAACCAAAGTATGTTTTAATACTAACTGAACTAAAACTAAACAATATTTAATTAATAAAAACACTGTAAAAATGAATTAAAGCTGAGTTGTCGCAACGAAATAAAACTAAAATGAAAACTCTGGTTCATATTTTGTTGTAAACTCAAGATTCTCATCTGTTGAGTAACTAAACCAGCATACTTATGATTTTCTTCGACACGTAGTCTTCAGGCATTATTGGTTTAGACAAGGACCTCTGTGATTAGATAATGAAATTAGCCTGGCCCCGTCTAGCTCTCTCTGTGCTCCATAAACTACTTTATTAATTGCCATTTCCATGCAGAGTGCTTTAAAAGACGTCTACTGTAAATACTCCAGACACTGAATTATCTGCACATAGCAGGAGTGGGTCCTGCGCTGATTGCAGACGGTATCATTACTCTAAAGTTCCTGCTGTGTCATTTCAGTAATGGAGCATATTTTTATTCCAGATAAAGGGCCACTTAACATTGATCAGGGTCTTTAGCTCTACTTAGCAGCAAAGCGTAAATAAGCCCACACTGGAGTGATTCCCCAACATGGAGTGCTCATTACAGCCCATCACATGTGCTGACATCACAACTGGTGATGTGCTCCTGGTTTCATCTCCATGAGTGCACCGCTGCCCCTTCACCCTGCAGCGTGTGCTTATGCTTAAGTAGCAGATTGCAGATCAGTTCAGTGAAAACCACCTCAAGTGCAGGCTTGGAGTAGAGTCGCGAAAGCGTGATTATACAGTACATGTGAGGCTGTGCAAATATAAAAGAAGCTGAATAGACTGGGGTAAGATGAAATAAGATCTAATGCAATCAGCAATAAATTAAAACAAGCTCAATAACTTCCATTTTCTCTCTTTCTACCAAAAACTGGGTGATAAAACTCTTCAGTTTGGTGATTTGGTCTCAACTGGCCCTTTTTTTGAAGGACAATTTTGTTTACAGAAACTTCATTATTAATTTTATTTTGTTTATGTATCTTGGATAAAATGTCTTCCAGGTCCAGTGTAAAATGTTCATTTGAATTTAAAGTTTATTGGTTTTTGGGAATGTGTTCTTGCATTATTATCCAGTTACTATTTCAAAAATGATCGCAAAACAACAATATTATCGTTTATCACGATAACTTCTGGGACAATTTATCGTCCAACAAAATTTGTTACTGTCACAGGCACTTTTTCTCATCAAGTATATTCTATTTGTTGCATAAAATCTAATCGGTACAAGATCATTTTAATTGTTGCAAATCACAGCTAAACTTCTGTTTGTTAAAAGAAAAATGTCACAAACAAAACAGAGAGTCTTTCAAGAATATTTTGGAAGTGAAGATTAAGATTTGAAAGGGAATAAACCTCTAAAACTGCGTCCTTGTTTCAGAATAAAATATGCTTTCCTCAAAGCTATCTGGTCACATGATCAATGTTTTTAACATTTTGTAGAAACAAGGGGAGGCTAAACTTACCAGAGTCTCCTCTATTGATAAAAAAAAAAATCTCTTTAATCGCACAAGTTGATGCAGCCTGCTGTATGGCGGTTCAACCACAACATCTGTTGGCGTCTGCAGTATTTACGATGCCTCAGCGTGTTGTTGTCCCCTGATGACACACATATCCTGTGTCTGATGGGAAAGCATAGCAATGAGATGAGTAGGTCATGAGCGTCTTCTCGGGGCACCGAGGGTCATGTGAGCGACAGAGAGAAGCGTTCCGGGTTTGGAATAATTCTTCAAAGCAGATGGTAGGCACTCCTCAAGGACAGCTCTGATGTTAGCCGATGACTCTGGGAGGATAAAGTCTCCCAGAATAAATCCTCTTCCCTTAGCTTTGAGTCGCTGCTCCCCGTACGTTTAAGATTACAGTCGATTCATAATTCTGGGGCAGAAAGTGTGTCCAGCAAAGAATGTTAACTTCTTCTTCAGAGCTTTCTCTTAATTCTTGTTTAGATGATCTTTGTTGCAAAGACCATATCAACATATTTTTTCTGTGCCATCAAGAAGTATTTTTAGGTTGCCTTAAAGGGGATTTATTATGCAAAATTTACATTTTGCACATTTTCAAACTCTGGGTCTCTACTGGTTCTAGAAACGGGCCAAGCACTTAAAAAACAACAAAAAAACTTGTTTTTGGGTAAGAACTAAATGTTTTTTGGTGTCTGTTCAATGAGCCGTTTCAAAATCCTCTTGATTGTTAAACTCACATTCGATAGGCACTACGCCGTTACCTAGCAACACCAACAGAGTTCCACCCGTCACCTAGCAACTCTAGCTAAGCTCCAGCATGTCTGGTTTTACCGGTGTACAATGGCTACTGGAAAAGACACGTGTTTTGTTGTTGACTTATCATCCAGAAACCACTTGCTGCGTTCTTGTTAGTTGTGCAGGAGGCTCCACTTCTGCTTTTCAAAGATATACTGTGGTAAAATTGCATTTCTAGAGCCATTTTCACACTGAGTTGGGGGCGTGGCCAGCACTAGCTTATTTGGATTTAAAGTGACAAGACGCCCTAAAACAGCTGAGAGGATTTGAAAATAGCCAGAACTGGGGAAACTAAAATTAATTTGTGCAAAAGAAACATCATGAACATGTTCAAGGAAACATAATAGGTCACCTTTGAATATGTTGATAAATGCCCTTTAATTATTTTTAAAGACAAAAATAGTCAAAGTGAAGTGCTCCAGAACAAAGGAGCCCTTGACATCACAGTTTTACATATATTTATGCATGGACATCTGTTCCTGTTGAGCCTATTTTGGGCCTGCAGATTTTAAAATTCAAAGTCATGCTCTTGCTGCAACAATCATACAACTATTCTCATTATCAATTGGTCATCGCTGCCTTTCTGAGTTACCTAATGTTCTGCATGAAAGGGCGATCCGTTAGCGCACGCCTTTGCATTTCAGGGATTTGTGCTTGAGCATTAAACTCAGACAAAGGAAGTGATTGTGAAACATGAAATTAGTCAGCTGTTCTGTCTGCTAGCAAAGCTGATTCTTGTGTCATCAGGATTAATCATGTTACTTACTGCAGTAAGTGCATCTCTGAAAGCAAAACTATCAACTTCCACAGACAATATCAGCTTTTAGAAAACCTTGTCAGCACTCAGTAAATTAGATCCCTGAATCTGCTAACTTCCTAAAAGAAGCTGTCTATTGTGCATGAAAGCCACAATTTTTAGGCACTGAAACTGTAGGGTTGGCTCTAATCCTTCCCATCCTGTTTTTCTCTGCAGGAACCCGGAACTGAAATGTAGTTTCCCTCTGACTCACTGCCAGATTCTCAACTCACCTTGTCTTTTTAAATGTAGCTTTACCGGGTTTCAGTGTCAATCAACTCCGCTTCTAAGCCAGACTCAGCGCTCCCACAGAAAAAAAAAAGAAACAGCAGGAAGTGAGAATGGTTTTCTATCCATCAGGAAAGTAATATAGTAATGAAATTCCAGTCAGGACACATCAGAGTGCTGAAGCTGCTCCATTCAAACTCTGCAGTGACCTGTTCTTGTCCTCAGACAAAAGCTAATATCTACCAACACTGATGCAAACATGAACTGTTTCAAATCCAAAGGTAATTTAAAACAGATGGTGTGTGTCTGAATATGTTGTTACACTGCAAAAACACAAACGTATTAATGTATAGTTTCTGGTGCAAATATCTTAGTATGCTTGAAATAAGACTAAACTAACTTACAAATAACCTTTTAGCAAAATATAAGAGCTTATTTTAAGTCAATGTTTTAACATTGATTTTAAAAAAGTGCTAGTTCCACTGGCATATTATTTCACTTAAGACGAGAAAAAAGTGAAATAATCTGCCAGTAGAACCAGTACTTATAATATTGGATTGAATTTTAAAAATAATTTGCCATTGTGTTTTGTTACTGAGTAGTCTATGTTTTTATAAATATTTTTTTAAAATTTGATTGTTATATTTTTTATTCCATTAGTTGTTCGTCGCTGTTTTGGAATTTAAGTTTTGCTTAAAGTGGCTATATGTAAAATTGACATTTTGACCTTTACATCACCTGCGGTGTTTAATATAAGAACTATTTCTCAGTCCAATGTTACAAAGAACATTTGTAAAAGGATTAACGCAGAAATGTTGTGTTGAATGTCGGAAAGAACAGGAACTTCTTAAAGAGACAGAGGCCCAAATTCAAGACTTCAAGTTGTGAAGTGAAGTTATGTTTGATATAATCTATTCAGCATTTTTATAACTGAAAGTAACAGTTCCATGATTGTAAACGGCACTATAATACTGTCCATTTAAGCAGACTTTTGAGCAAATCTACTTGTTTTAATTGCTCTTTATTAGTAAAGTTAACTTAATCTTTTGTCATTTTGTCTTTGGGGTAAAATACGTTTTCTAAATAACTTTAGATTTTTAGAATGTGATGAAACATGATGAAATACATTTTAAGAGACATGGTGTCTATTTTAATGTAATGTTCATCTTTCAGCCTGTGCTAAATATACACCTAAAGTCCAGCTGCATTGCTTTCAGTTTCACTAAATCAGTGCAAGAACATCTCATCATATAGTGTTTCCATTTGGTTTCTCTTTAAAAATACCTGAAACAAGTATACGTATCTTTCTGCAGCTTTTTGTAATATTATATCTGTTATGGGTTGGTGTCATATTTCTGTTCTGGGTTTATTTATTCTGCTTATGCGGCTGCTTCCTTGAGCTTGAAAGCCAAGTATTTCCTCTGCAGCAGATCAGGTGCAGTGACTTTCATATTCCACCTTTGGGTCGAAAAACGACGTAACCGCATTTACCGTAACCAGTTCTCACGATGATCCGTGTCAGAAGCAGTGAAGGAGCCGGGACAGTAAACTGGTGCTGAATCAATGAGTGGTAATGTTGTGAAGGTTGTGAGAAATCGGAGCTCATTTCCTCACTGGTTGAGGTCCAGTAAGCGAAGGGGCGGTACGTCAACGTTCAGGCGTTTACTGCACAACCCCAGAGATGCTAACAATGATTTATAGTCACTCTCTCTAATGAAAAACCCCCCTCAAAAAACATCAATGGTATAGGTAGAAAGAAAGTGTTTGAAAGGTGATCTGTTATGCAAAATTCACATTTTGAATGCTTTGTTTTTTACGACCATTTAGATTTTACTGCTTCTATAAACAACCCAAGCACTTAAAAAAACCCACCACGCTGTTTTTTGGTGTCTGGGAAATTAACCGTTTCAAAAACCTTCAGAATGTAACATCACAAATCAGCAGGCACTGCCCCTCACCTAGTAACCCCAGCCTGTTACCTAGCAACCACGGAAGAGCTCCACCCGTTACCTAGCAACCCAAATTGAGCTCCAGAACGTTTGATTAGCTGGTTATTCAATAGAATAGAAAGAAATAGTCTTTATTAATACCATAGCAGCAGCTCGGAAACAAAATATACCCCACTG
>NW_015113660.1:149154-171232 GCF_001443285.1 Poecilia latipinna | reverse complement strand
ACTGTATATTAATAAAGTATCTACAGATAAAATAAAATTAAAAATAAACAGGAACTTTAAAATCTGAAAATTATACAGCTATATGTTCTGTACAATGGCTGCGGGAAAAGACAAGTCTTCTGTTGTGCATTAATTGTGTATCTGTTTGCAGTCATATTCAAGTGTGATTGTAAATGCTGAGGTGGGGGGCGTGACCAGCAGCAACTTTTTGGATTTGAAATGACAAGAGACCCCAAAACAGCTCATTCTGAAAGGAAATCTCATTATCCAAGAGGGATTTTGTGCAAAAAATGTTTTATACTACCCATAGACCCATCCTAACCTGTACAATGAAGCATAATAGGTCACCTTTAATCAAATGCTCTGTGACAAAACAAAGTTATACCATTTTCTTGAAAAACACTGGCATGTTTCAAAACCATGACAGAGTGCCGCAGTGGGTGTGTGTCTCCTGCAGGAGAATCTAAATTTATAGGTCTGTTGGAGAGGATACACGACACTGCCGGGTCTTGCTGAGAGGTTGCGTCTGGGCCACTAAACAAGTCCTGTTGGCTGAGCACCGTTGGCCACCAGGACCATCTGCCTTCTGCAGCATGACGCCCGGCTAAGCCGTGAGGGAAATCGATACGCATTGATTCCTCACTTATCTCAAATACAGCCGAGCTGATGAGATGCAACACATCTGACCAGAGCAGAGATTGGTATATAACATTTACAGGTATGAACATCCATACCTATGCTTTTTAATGCTGCAAACACAGGAAGCGTACGTTGATTTATGAAAACACAGGAGGACAAAGGTCATGTCTGTGAGGACGTTTGTCTCTGAAATGTGTGTGCTAACAGTTGCACTGCCATTTCCTCTGGTTGGACATGTTCTGAGCTAGCATGAACAGTTATTCCCCTGCTGCTGCTTTTTGCTACCCATCTCCGATCCGCCTCCCCCTGCTGCTTTCATTCTCTCTCATTGCAGGCAGACAATTAATCAGCGCTTTGTCGGCTGGATGGCTCACATTCACTGCAGCTGCTGTGCTCAGCAGAAAGGTAAAATAAATAAAGAACAAGGAAACCCTCTAAGGTGACAGTCACACAGATGGATAGACGGACGGATGGAGAGCTTTACAGACAACCTTTTTAAGGTTTTTTGATCCAACTCCTTCTCACACAAGCAGAGACACTGTAGTAAAATTGTAATAAAAATGGAAGGCACAATACAGTTTCTGACAGGAGCCAGTAAAGCAGCTGAAATTGCCATAGAAGCTCACAGGAAAATGCAAATGCTCCATAGCTCACAGATCAAAGAGCTCAATGTTCTGAGATTTAAACCATAAAAACCTTCTAGATTTGCTTTTTTGTGCTGTGAATGTTAAAAATGCAACACATATTTTATCTTGCTGTAACTCCTACCCTTCCTGCCTCACCTGGCTTCATTCCTACAGCTTTTTACACAATACTTCCTGTACATGGGCAGGGATTGAAGGCTATAACTATATTTATTTTCAATCTATTGTGATGTCTAGACAAACTCCCTACCCTCCTGATAAATGTTTGCTGAACAATTGAACAATCATTCCCTTTGGATGGTTGTTGTGACGCGTAACCGCGGCAACAAGGTGTCGTTTTTACAACTGGGAGAATCCGATTAGCATCTCTAAAGCCCTAATGACACCTGAGATCTAGCGCCTTTCTGGATCCATATGGCCAGACAGAGACTTAAAGAGGAGCAGCAAAAGCAAAAAAGGTGGATTAGCAGAGCTTGTCAACACCTGGAGATGTTACTGTGGATTATAATTTATGCTGTCTGAATACAGAGCTGTAGCATAGGCCGTCATTCAGCAACGGTCTTCAGTCGGAGGCTTTTTTAGATTTGTTGCAAGACTGACTGCTACTGGAGATTCTTCCTGCCCACAGAATCATCATCCATACAACATAAAAGTGATTAACTAATTTAATTGCACTGCTACAAATACCTTTTGCCGTCGTTAATGATTCAAAATGTAATTTTTCTTTGTAAAACAAATAAAAACATTTTGGATGTTGCAATATGACAAATTATGCAACAACTAGGAAAGCAGTGTCTACAAAATGAGCCTATGTCTTCATAAATTGCAGATCATGACCGCTGTGAAGTGTAATTAATGCATCTTGGGTTTATTTAATGAGCTGTGATGAGCAAGTTAGCAGGAGCTCAGAGTCAAACTGCACTGTGCACACTTTATCCAGGCTTAGCATAAAATCCCTGTCAAAACGTCACAATGTTCTGCTTCTAGGGATGCATTAAAGGAAAAACACATTCAAAGAAACTTAAATTTAGATGTAGAAACAGCTTCTGGAAAAATAAAAAAGATGCTGTGAATTCATACAAGCTGAAAATAGAACAAAGTCAGATATCACCCAGTTATAGCTCTAAGCCACTTTCTGTACATTCATGTATTTAAAACACCCTGTTGTATCATTTTATTTGGAAAATACCAACATGGGTGTCATACAGAGGTCAGAGTCATTTTCAAAGAGGTAGATGTTGAGGGAAAAATCTTTAAATCTGTGAGACATCAGTGCAAAACACCAAGATTTTCCACATGACTGTCATTACCCTGCAGGGAAGCGCTAGCAAAAGGAAAACCATAAAGTTACTCAATTATAACTGAAGATTCCTTCTGGAGATTTTAGGCTTCGTTGTTCAGTTTTGTTTGAACATGACGCTTTTAATGAGGATATGAGAAGAAGAAACCTGCACAACCACTGCTTATCTTAGCTGTGCTGGAAAAAAATTAATCTTTAGACGTTATTACACATGCCTTTCCGACTTTAACCTGAGGCTCCAGAGCCGCTAGCAGCTAAAATGGTAAAGAACCAACTAACACACTAACATGTAGATATTAGATGATGTGCTCTTAAAGGTGACTTATTATGCTTCAAAATAGATCAATGTGTTACAGAACATGTTTGCTACCTTTTATTTTTTTAAACAAAATCATTCTTTGACATTAAGATTTTAATCGAATGCTGGCCAATTCCCCTCAACTCAAGGTGTACACTCACATAAAAATGGCTGCAAACAGATGCACCATTATACAACCATACATCTTTGAAAAGCAAAGTGGCGCCTCCTGCACAACCAATAAGAATGCAGCAAGTGGTTTCTGGATGGTAAGTCAACAGCAAAACACTTGTCTTTTCCAGCAGCCATTGTACAGCTCAGTCAGCAGTAAAGCCAGCTGACCAAACATGCTGGAACTCTACTGGAGTTGCTAGGTAACGGCGCAGTGCCTGTGGAGTGTGAGGCTCATTTTCCAGACAACAGAAACATCAACTTATTGCCAAAAACCTGCTTGGTTCTTTTATTTAGCACCTAGGCTGTTTTTAGAAGCAATGGAAGTATAAAAATGAGCAAAATGTGAATTTTGCATAGTAGGTCCCCTTTGAAACCTTGTCACAATACATTCCACACACACACACACACACACAAAAAAATCAATGTTAGCAAACATGATTTTTTTGCTAACATTGATACAGGTGGGGATGTGCTCTGTACATACATTTTTGCTTTTGAATTGGACTCTATTATTTGTTTTACAACATTGTCACTAAAAAGTAAATTAGTGATGATGAAAAGGAGTCCTTTATTGTTATTGAATGAAATAAATAAAAGGTAGGGAGTTTGACCATTTTTTCAGATTCTTTTTATGAGCCAATTTACATTTTCTTGTCTAACAAACCAAGATTTAATGAAATTCAGCACCTCGTTATAATCATTGATCTTCAGACAATACAGAGTGTGCCTACAAGAGTAAAAGGAAACATTTACAGTAAATTCAAACGTGTTCAGAGTCTGGAGACTTGAACTCATTAAGTTTCTTTAACAGCTTTTCACCAGGCAGATTTATTCTACATGCATAATGCTTTTGTGAGATCGCAATTCCATTTTTATAGAACAAATAACCAGAGAAAGACTGCAGAAAGATTTTGTGCAACATATATTCGATACGAGAAAGAGATTTGTCACAGAACATATTCACTACACTGACAAAGAGATCCAGCTTGGACTGCTCCCAGAAAACAAATTGTTCAATATCGCTGTGGAAAAACGCCGCCTCTTTGTTCTTACTACTTTGCAATCTGTAAGGGAACTGCTCTCCAGACTCTGAACGCCATCACCGTTGTTGTTCTTGTTGAGCTGTTTTTGCATAAATGGCAGCATTCTAATCTTTTTGTGTGGAGTATATTTGTCACTCAGTTTTATGGTGTGATATCTTATAAACAGCAATTTATCCCTGCAGAACAAATAACAAGAGTCATAACCTTCTGCTGGAGTTTAAAGTGTAAGCAATATAGATCAGAAGAAATTAGTTTTTGTTTTTATTGTCAGTTTCTGGGAACTCTTTACTGCTTGTTTCTTGATGGAGATGACGATAACTTTCAACAATGTAAGGAGGAATAAACTACAAGACCACTGGAAAATAAGCACTACCAAATTATACTGTCATTCAGCTGCTTTGCTACTTTGGCATGTCTTGAATCTGAGCAGGGTCTGATGAAATCTGAAGACAATCAAGGCATTCTGGAGAGGAATGTGCTGCCGTGTCAGAAAGCTTGGTCTCAGTCGCAGGTCATGGGTCGTCCAGCAGGACAATGATCCAAAACAAGCAGCTAAAAACTCCCAAAAATGGCTAAGAGCAAAACACTGGACTATTCTGAACCCAGATCTAAATCCTATTGAAGGCAACACTCAAACAATCACTTGATTGTTTGAGTGTTGCCTACAAAATGAGTTACAGGTGCCATCATTTTCTCAGGATATGTTCAACTTTTCAACAGTTTAATACAACACAAACAATAAGCAAACCTTAAAAATTTGGCCCATAAACATCATCATGTTCAAGTGTCACATAAATAGCAGCATAAACAGAAAAGGACATAGCACAGTATGAAAACTGATTAGCACAAAGATGGATTCACTCATATTATAATACAGAGGTTCAGTAAGGACTGCAGATATATTCAGTCGTATGTATGACAAAAAGGGTTCCCATATTTTGAAAAGAACATAATCTTTGTTATGCAGCCAGCGTCAATTAATCAAGAGAGACATGTCTTACCGTCTACAGCGTAGGGCATTCTGGGTAAATAAAACCAAAACAAATTCAAGAATTTAGCGCTAGGCGGAGAAATTTCTCATTGTCTTTTACCAAAGACAACAGAGAAATCCTACAACCACTAAAATCTGATGCCACTCCGTTTTTGTTTACATTTTGAGAAGAAGGAAGTTGTGCTCAGTGTTTTCTTCTGAGGTTTTCATGTTGTTTCCTTCAGTGGCTCTTAGTGCAGCGCCACCACAGGCGAGGAGGGGAACTGGTTTTTCTATTGTGGAAGTGAAGCGTAGCAGCTGAAAATTTAAGCAATGTTGCAATTTTGGTTCCCAATAGAACAGAGTCTACTGGACAATCAGGTGTGAAAACACCATTAAATGTGACCAGAAAAGCAAAAATCTAAGAAGGGGGCAAATACTTTTATACTAAATACGCATTTTTCAAGTTTTCCTTACTCTCAACAAGGGTTCTTAGATGCTGAAGGCAGCTTGAAGTTTCAGAATATTAACATTTAAAGGGGAATACAAACAGTCCTACTACTGGGAGTGTTTGACATAATTCTCCATATTTCCATATTATGATTTATTTTGGCTAACACGCCCTTCCCTGACAAAAGTAGCAGCAGAATACGACCTCACAGGAGGCAGCTAGGCAGCAGACAAACTCAAATACATAACTTATTTACCTAACATTATCTGTTTTTCCATGCTGCAGATTCATAGGAGGAAGGAAGACACACACCGACGGCTAATTCCGCCGAGGCCCGGTTCGGCAACTAATTGCCTGGATGGAGAAGGTGCACGAACTATGATGGAGTGCTAAGTGGGTCAATTTTCCCTGCCACGTGAACGGCTTCCTCCAGCAGAACTCTTGGCAGCCAGCAAGGCTAACAGACACCAATTAATCTCCCATGTCTATTATGGGGCAAGCTGGCACAGAAAATGAATGGGGAGTCTCACTGAGACAGAGAGAGGATATGTAATTTGCTGGGGATTACTGCTCATTGGCTGGAACCAGCTATAATTAAGCAGTCAGCAAAAGTTTGACGATTATTCCATAATTTGTTACAGATGTAATTAAATTAGCGCTCTTGCTGTCGTGCTTTCTGGTCCTCGTGAGCTGCACCACAGAGCGGACCAATTATACGTGGCTCGGTTTAAGTGGCTTCCATTGAAGACTGTCTTCTGCACAGTTATGAACCGAGAAAAACAGTTTTGCATTCCACCAGGAAATTACTTGTGTTTATTTTTAAAGGGATATTATTTTGTAAAAAGAAAAAAAAAAACAAATAGACGTTTGAGCTTTACGTCATGTTGCAACGTTATCCACTCATCGAAAACAGACCTGGAGTGTTGCCTGGATTATTTCATGAATGTTTGAGAAATCCTTTAATCTCCATGGCAACCATTCAGTTGTGCAAAACGCCTGGGTGGACTTAGCCCCACCTTCGAGCCGCAGCTCCTCCCTAGAGCTGCAGCTTCCAAGTAGACCCGTCACAATAACACATTTTGCTGGATGGTAAATTGTCCCAGAAATTATTGGGATAAATGAAAATGTTGTTGTTTTGAGACCATTTTGAAGTGATACAATAGTGATGGAATAAAAATGCAAACTTAAATTCTAATGAACACTTAACACTGGAACTGGAAGACATTTTAAATATACAAAATAATAATAATAATAAAAACATGAATTATGAAGTCTGTAAACAAAACTGCCCTTCAAAAAACAGGTTCAGTTGAGACCAAAACACCAAACTGAAAACTTTTGTCATCCAGTTTTTGGTAGAAAGAGAGAAAAGGGAAAAATCATAAATCCTGCAAATGTAAATTATTGAGCTCATTTTAATTTATCATGCAATTGATTAATTGTTTATTGTGACAGGTCTATCTCCGAACTTCAGAGCTGTGTCTCCTCCACTCAGCTCCTTCAGACTAGCCAACAGCAATTAGCAAACACCTGGTATAACTGCACATCTGCTGAACTGATTATACAAGCTGCTTCTCAGTGGTAAAAACATTAAGAGTGTGACTTTTTAAAAAGACAGAGGCCCAATTTCAAGGCATTAAATTACACAGTGAAATTTCTCTCACGTCATATTTAATATGTAAAACATTTGTGTAACAACTGAAGGTAACAGTCACTTGACTGTGCTATAAAATGGCGCTAATTTTTGTTACTTGCTTCTGAATTGGTGATTGTATGTTGTTTTCATGACTTTGTATTTTTGGGGTTTTATAAAATATAAGCTACACAAATAAACTTGATTGATAGATTGATAGTACTGCCTCTTTAAATAATTTGAATCCGATATGAGGAGACTTGTATTTGACCTGTGTTGTGACAAAACCTGCATTCCGTTGTTGTTGTTTTTGTAAAACTCAACATTCCAGTTGGTTACGTTTAAACAACTCTCTGTTTAAAGCATAATCTGGGTGTGGCCGGCCTGCCGCGGCTTGCAGGCTTGCCTCCAGAATCCGTGTATTATCAGGACTCACACGTTCCCCGGACGGGCCCAGATCAGTATCAATGGCTCCATCCTGAGCTGGATTACAGATGAACATCTCTTGTTCCTGCTGCTTTGACCTGCTGATTTCAGCTACAACCCGGCTGCCAGTCGCTCCACACCCAGGAACTGCCAGAGAATGCAGATTTCAGAGCCTCAGAAACATGCACGCTGTCGCTTCCCTGACAGATGGTCATTTGCTCGAGGCCACAGCAATATCTGTCAAGAAATAACAGGAATACTAACCAGCAAGGAACTTTGATTTATTTTCCAGTGGCAAACCAAACCAAACCTCCAGCATGTTTGTCTCCTATTAATGCTGTATTATTGGCATGATCTGTCCTAGTGGTACTGTTGCTTCCTGAGCAACCTGTTATTTCTATTGTCGTTTAGAGGATGCCATAAACTCTCATTATGTCAGGTATTTAAGTGGTAAGATTGGGTGCTTTGCTATTTTTAACATGGTTTATTACACAGACAGAGGATCTGCGTAACAACCATAACAAACCACAACAAATCTGTGGGTTTGCCTACAGAAAATGTAACAAAATATGTAAAGAAATACTGAATTTTAAATTCACCTCACTTTTACTTACTATTAAACAATTATTACATCCAGTTAGCATAAAAGCTGCCTGATACTTTTTGATTTAGCTGCAAATGTTTTATCAGGTAACATATTATAACTTTATTAATCTGTGTTGAATATATTGCCTACCAAGATGGCGCGGATCACTTCCAGGAGTGATCGTAGCAGGGCGGCGTTTGCACAATGCATACTGGCTTCGAGACCAACAAAAAGAAAATAGATCTCATGTAGTTCACTACTGAGTAAACATGAAGACTGAGGTTTGTGGCCTGAAATCCATGGATGCATACAATCAACGATTAAACGGATTTGTAAAAGATGTACGAACTCTTCGGGTGACATGTCTCTTAGCTTGCATGTAAAAGCTACATTAGCTGAGCTAATTTTGCCAGTTCAGCAGTAAATATCACTGATATTTATCTTAGTATTACACAGAAGTGGGTAGAGTTACTCAAAACATTAGATAGGAACGTGCCAAGTGTCATGATCCGTGTTTCTGTGTGTTTATTTTTGAGATTTTCTGTGTTCAGTCCCGTTTTCCTGTAGTCTCTGTCCTGTCCTCCCTGTTGATTGTTTCCCAGGTGTGTCTCATCCCCTTGATTACCCCGTGTGTATTTAAACCCACCTGTTGTCCTTGTCTCTCGTCGGATCCTTGTCGTATGTCATGTGATGCCTGTTTCTCGGTGCTGGTCCCCGTTGTTCTGTACCTTGGAAATCATCATTAAATCCATCATTTTCACTTCATCCTGGGTCTACCTGCATCCTTATCCTCACCACAACAAACCACCCACATGACACCAAGAGCTTTTTTTACCCGGTCTGTCACGAGAGGCCCCAAATTTGGGTCCTCTCGTGACAGAGGTGTCAAACTCCAGTCCTCAAGGGCCTCTGTCCTGCAACTTTTAGATGTGCCTCTGCTGCACCACACCTGAAAAGAATAATTAGGTCATTAGCAAGGCTCAGGAGAACCGATCTACACAGGGAGGAGGTAATTAAGCCATTTCATTCCACTGGTTTTTACCTGTGGCACATCTAAACACTGCAGGACAGCGGCCCTTGAGGACTGGAGTTTGACATCCCCGTCATTGTGAATGACAACCTGAGACCAACAGGTTAAGCTTGTAGTTTGCTTATTGTTGCCATAGCAACTCGATTGCAAGATGGCTGTCAGTTAGGCTACGTTCACACTGCAGCCTGAAGGGACCCTATTCCAATTTGTTTTTATATATTTTTTGTCTTGATGCGACCTGAATCAGATCTTTTGAAAGCCTGAACAACACAGATTGGATTTTTTCGAATTCTAACCAGACTACTTGGATATTGGGGTCGTCTATGTAACCTGAATCTGAACATCCAGGTTGCATTCATCCGACCCGAATGATTCTCGACAAACATCACTGTTTTACGCCCTGATACGAGCAAACAGGAAGAGAAACAGCAACCATGGCGGACTATAATAAGGATTAAGTTGTTAATGCGCTGGTTCTGGTTGGATAACAAGTTTAAAATAGTAAGATATGCTCCATCGTTAGCATCCATGTTTACTTCTGCTAACAATGAGCACTACTTCTTTTTTATAGCAAAAAAACAATGAGCATGCTCTCTATGTGTGACATTACTGCCGGAAAACTTTCAGGTTGGTTTCAGTTCACAACGGGGATCACATAAAAGTCGCAACCACGCAGAAAAATAAATAAATAAATAAATAAAAAATCGGGTTTGGTTCACTTCAGGCTGCAGTGTGAACGTAGATTTACAAAGTTCACGAAAGTGTGACATCACTTGAGATGTATGTATTCTTATACTGATCTGTTCTTCAACACTCCAATCTGCTCAGTTGCACCAAAACCAAACCTGACAGATTTCATGACACCTACACGCTGCGACTTCAAATCAGTCCAGCTAACCGGCTGCGGAGAAAGAGGGACGAGGAAGCAGAGACAGAGGGCTTCATGCTCACAGCCCGGGAATTATCACATCAGACTACTGCTCCAGATTGTTCTGACAGGCCCAGGGCCAAACAATTAAAGGCTGGTGTGGACAGAAACAACTCTGCCCGTTTCAACTTGGCAACAGCTACTCGGTATTGCATCAAAATGTTTAATCACACAACCAGGGAAGGAAGGAAGGAAGAGTGGATATTGTCCTGGAAACCTCATCGACATACTCAGAGCATTTCTTCATGATGCAAAAACACTTTGATCCTCTGTGGTTTTGGCTTTGTGGAGGATCTGGACTTTATTTCATGAAATTAACGCTGCTAGAACTAATCTGAATATCGGCAGTCATTTGCATGATGTATACTGTTCCCTTGTAGAAAATTGTAAGCAAAAAGTCATTTGTGAGACACATGAGAACACACTGGGGAACCGAATTATTGTTTTTCAGCTGCACTTTCCACAGAAAAAATTATCATTTTAACCTCAGCAGTGCAGATGTGAATTGTTCTTATAGCAATAAGCAGCAATATGACGAGATTAGCATCACCGTTCATCATGAATGGTGATGTATGCAAGATTAAAAGTTGAAAAATCAGAAAATAGCTGCCAAAGTTAAAGGGGAAAAAGTAAATCCTAACTCATGTGTTAAACAATTTCATTGTTTTTGTTATTAAATCAACTTCATGAACTTTAATTTCTGAGTTTAAACCAAAACAATTTTCTTGTGACTTAAACTGCATTTCCCAGGCAGCAGATGGACTTTCATTTTCAAGTTAAACCACCTGTAAATGTTTTACAGTGTGAGGGGTCAAAGGGTTGCCTACATTTTTGCCAAGAAATCATCTGATAGGCCAACTAACCTTTAATTGGGCTCTTTTATATTCAGATTTGAATATATTCAAAGGAAAAACAGAAAACTGGAAATTTAAAATTCAGTTTTTCGTTAATTTAAAATATTTTAGATCCCAGAGACGACGGTTTATTAAACGTTTTAACAGCAGCTGTACCTCTAATCTGTTGTACTGATTCTTCCTTAGAAACGATTTTAACAAAACTAAGAAGTGGAAAGTTTCTATAAAAACATTAAAGCAGAGAGAAAACATGAAGGGAGGAAACACTACAGAGAAACTGTTGTGTTTGTGATTTTCACATTTCCTGCCTTTAGAACTGGAATGTTCCGTCACCATGGCAACAACTTTCCATGCCTACAGAGAAACTGGCTGAAAACTTTAGAGATTATTTTCATGCCCAACGGCTACAGCGCTTATTTTTTAAACATATTTTTAATATAAATATAAATCTATCTTTACATTTTCAAAGTTGAGGCTCAGCGGCCATCTTTAATCAAGGTAGGTTGTCTCAGAAAGTTTTGGGGAAATTAATCAAGCTGCGCTAAAGCTAACTGACGAAAGCCTTTGTTACTGTAAAAGTCATCAACATCATCATACATCATGGATATTTAATCTACTTTATATTTGGTTCTTGGATGATTAGTAATCTAAGCGAATGTTTAGTTTCTGCAGGAGAATTAAAAGTTTTCAGTATGAAAGGCCTTTTCTGCACTGCTAACATCATTGTGGCATACAGGCACTTTGAAGGCATGTACAGCTACAGATCTGAATTGTATGGAGGAAAAGTGGCAGAAATAATAAAGAAAAATGAAAAAATATATATAAATAAGCCAGAGAACGTCACAGACTTTCCCTCCTGCCTGAGAGGAATGACAAAGACAGGAGAAGCAGTTTTTGTCCCTCCGAAGATTTCATCTGCGGAGGCAAAAATCCAGACTTCTCTTTTATTCCCTTTCATGTTGAGCTTGAGAAATAAGTATTCTAAAGATGCGAACAGGTAAACACTGAGATACATCTCATGGCTGACACCTCTGTTCACGGCTTTCTGAAGAAGTTTTGTGAAAATGTAATCTGTCACTGAAAGTTGAGACTCACAAAAATTATCTGAAAAAATGCTGCAGCTCAATAAATAAATTATAATGTGATTAAAAGGTTAATTTATTTAATTCCAGAAATGAAACTTGTGGATTATGTTGCAAAAACATAAAATCTCAGCAAGTAACAAGGTGTTATATCTTGCTGAAAAGTTACTTGTAAGTTAGTTTTGTCTTATTTCAAGTGTACAAATACTTGCTTAATTAAACTCTGTGTTTTTGCTGGACAATAAATTGTCCCAGAAGTTATTACGATTAACGATAATATTGTTGTTTTGATTTTTAAGTCACATAATGGTAATAAAGCGGAAGAAAACATTTTCAAATATCAAAATGAACATTTAACGCTGGAACCAGAAAACATTTTAAATATCCACAATAAAAAAAACAAAAAACAAAACAAATAAAATTAATCATGAAGTTGCTGTAAACAAAGTTGCCCTTTAAAAAGGACTAGTTGAGACCAGAGCTAGTTGAGAAGACTAGTTCTGAACTAGTCTTCTCAACTAGAAGACTATTTATTTGTGTTCAACAAAGTTTTTAGGAAATTTTTTTAGCATTTACTGATTTTCTGTTTCCTCTGGTTGTAAATTTAAGATGAAATAGATGCTAGTTTCACTTTTTTGGACACTATGGACATTGTTATAAAAAGACAAAAGACAAAAACAATAAATCCTGCAAATTGAAATTATTGAGCTGCTTTTAATTTATCATGTGATTAATTGATTCATTGTTTATTGCCTATTTTTGAAGTGTATTTAGTTTCAACACACACAGTGTGACATCTATCAAGTGTTGATTTCTGTAAATTCTGATAATTATACTTAATCAAAAAACCTGAAATTCCCAGATAATTAGAATATCGAGTAAGGCCAACAGAAAAAGGCAGTTTTGATGAAAAACCTTCTAATGAGCCTGAATTGATCTCAGTATGGTTTTATGTCTTCAATTGATTAATTAAACTTTACTTTATGCAGGTAATGTTGAAGAGAACCAAGGTGCTGCAATCCAGGAGAGTAGAAATCCTGTCTCTGTTTCAAAGATACACAGAAGGAATCCCTACTTTACCTGCGAGCGCTCTGCTGACGTTCCTCTGTAAGGAACAAATGGAGCTCGCAGCGAACAAAGACACGGCGGAGGATCTGATCGACAGATACGAGATCGACGAGGCAGGTGAGAGACTGAGTGAACGAGGGGGAATCTCGTCTCGTTGCTGCATCAAGAAGGTTTAAAAATTATTCTGGAAAACAGATGAATCACGACGATGGTGATTCAGTCTGCATGTAAGTTGGGACCTGACAGGTCTACAAGAGGAGAAAAGAGGATTCATCACTGGGAAAGTGGAACAGGTATTGCTAAAAGCTCGATGTGCTGCAGAGTGAGTCAGAACGTCTCATTAAAAAGCAGGAAATGTAACAGGACGTGTCTCCCAGTCGCACAGAGTCTGCAGCTGTGCAGGAACAAATGTTCATGCAAAGAACATAATTCAATCTGATCTTAAAAAGACAGAACTGAAGAAAAATCCAGAAAGAACTGGATGTTACTGGAAAACCCAACAATCCCTTTATAGTAATATAAAATAATATTTTTTTAAAGCTTTACTTATTTGTGTTAATCAAAGTTTTTAGGAAAATTTCTTAAGCAATTACTGATTTTCTGTTTCCTCTGGTTGTAAATTTAACATGAAATAGAAACTAGTTTCTCTTTTTTGGACACTATGGACACTGTTTTATTCAAATTTAAATAAATACTGTTCATAAAATAAAAAAAATTTAAAGGGGATTTTGTCAATCACAGTTTTAGTTTTTTGATTTCAGGATTTATTTGTGTATTTATTTAGTTATTTGACTATATGAACATAAAAATAAAAATAAGTCACAAAATAAAACACCATTATTATATATATAAATAAGAAAATACACAAAAACAATCTTGAAATGAACGTAAAACAGTTTAATATTTATTTAGTTTTTATTTTATGGGGACATTTATTTGTTTTCATAAACCTATTAAAACAAATAATATATTTAATAAATAATATATTTATAACAGTATTACTTCAGTACTTCAGTAATCACATGAAAGCACTTTGAATTGCCTTGTTGCTGAAAACGTGCTATAAAAATAAAAATACCTTACATTAAGTAAAGTTTCTGGATCCTCTATCCATTGAGTAACTTCACAAAACAATTTGTTTTAACCAAAAATTCACAGGACTTGGACACAAAACTGCAATTTCTTTTCAAGTTTAAGTTTCATATTGAAAGAAACCGAGTTGAAAAAATGTCTCCTTTACCTAATTTAGTTATTTTGTAGTTATTTTTTAATGAGTTATTTTAATTTTGACCTTTAAAAAACGTTTAAAGTATAAAAAAAGTTAAATATTAAATGATTGATGTTTTGATCAGTTACATTTTTTTACTCGAGTCATTTCTTGGACAGCTACATTTTACTTTAAAAATGTTGAAGTAGTGCTACTGTTGTGATTTTTGGGTACTTTACTTTTCTCTTACTTTTTTGTGAACTGATCTGTGATTGCTCGGTTGCAACATGTCTATTTTGGAGCTGGAATACTTTGACTTGAAGACGCGTGCAGCTCCAGTATTGGTAAAAAGACAAAAAGAGTCTTTGCAGCTCAGATATTCCACTTAGAACAAAATAAAGTGTTTTTCAATAAAAAATAAAATAAAAAAAAAACTCATTAGTGAAGTACTTAGCAGGCTCTGTCCTTACATGTAAAGGGGATCAGCAGTTTTTCTGCTTGGGTTTGCTGTTGCTGCTCTGTTTTATTAAATTTCCTGACCCAGAGTTCAGCCTGTTGTTTCCTCCTTGCAGCTATAGAAAACAGGTGCATGACGTTCGAAGGCTTCCTCAGATATATGGAGTCCAAAGACTGCTGCGTGTTCAACCGGACTCATAAGACGGTGTACCAGGACATGGACCAGCCTCTCACCAGCTACTTCATCTCCACGTCTCACAACACCTACCTGACCGGAGATCAGCTGGTCGGGAAGAGCCACCTGGACGCGTATGTTAGGTGGGGAGCGTTTTTATGACGCTTTGTTTTAACGAAGCATCTATCATTTCAAAATTTATAAATGAGAATGGACATTATATAAAAAGAGGGAATGACAAAACATTTCTTGGTGTAATCTGGTGAAAGCTACGGAAGATCAAAGCTGTCAAAATGTACTGCAATTCTCAGAAGAATAAACAATATTTTGTAGCAGAATAAAGCAATAAGGATAATTAAAGTATTATACAAAGAATACACAAACCCACAAGTACAAGTAGCTAAAATGATTGATTCTTAACAACTTATGTTTTTAGTGTACATGTTTAAATGTATGTTGTTTTTAATTTATTGTATTGATTTGCTCATATAGAATCTAAAAATACAAGGTGCCTATACAGAAAGAGCGCTGAAATCTACAGTTTTTTTTATTTGTAAGTCGATCCTGAACCTGCAGAGCTGCACGTTTGGTTTCCGGACACTGAATATCATCCTTCTCGTCTCACTGACCTACTCATGTGCTGAGCCAGACAGCAAATCTGCTGTGGATACCTCTGTGGCACAATGAGAGCGATTACAAAGCAGCTGACAGCAGCAAGAGTTCAGTATTTATGGATCCGGCGAACGGCTGAATGCCCCGGCCAGCTGGTAGAAACTAACCCATTCAGCCCCAGCAGCCTTCAAGCTCTGCTCTTGGCCTGATAACTAAATGTTTATCTGCAAGAAAAACAGGACTACAGCTGCAGAAGGCTGCTGATTGGAGACTCAGCAAGGAAATAAAAAAAAAGCTTAGATTCACTGTTTGGAGAGTGAACGCAACTGAACTGAGGCACAAAGTTAAAACTACACTGAAAACGATCACATTAGACTTTCTACGTGTTTTATATGGATTTTATGTGAAGTGAATCTAAAACACTGTTTTCCAATTTTCTTCATATTCTCAGTTCATAACTGCAATTATCAAGGAAAACGTCTTCAACTGAAACTTTAACCTGCAAGTCGTTCAAGGAAAAATGGTGCAAAATGCATTCAAGAATTTTATTTTATTTTATTTTGCATTGATTATTACATAATGCGGTTTTATGTACATTTTAAAGTCTGATTTTGTTACGTTACTCCTATAGAGTGCAGCGATTGCAGATCTTTAAAAAGCCTGACCTGCTGATTCCAATTTGGCCGATACCGATTGTTTTTGGTATAGATGTTGCTAAATATAGCAAGAAAGTCACTGAGTTGGTAACAGTGGAGGGACTATTGCTAACTGAAAACATGCAGAAATTACCTGGTGGGTCAGTCAAACCTCTCTGATGGGAGAGCAGAAGAGGACAGAGGTTGATTTTTAGACCTTTGTTGATGCAGATAAAATCAGAATCACATGTAAGTATCGGCTGATCATCGATCTCCCAAAATTAAGGAAATCGTGTAACCCTGATTATTACTTATTGCATCGTTACACTGATTAGAGTGAATATTTAACTTGCACGAGGGTTGCATCAATTCATCGGTACGAGATTGGTGATCAGTTGATCTTATACCCTGATTTCATCTGCCTCTGTCCTCTTCTGTTCTTCTGTGAGAAGTTTGACTGACAGACCGGCCCATCAGCTCACCTCTGCGGTTAACGAGTCGCCCACCTCAGCTATCTGAGTACGATAATGCTAATAGCTAGTAAGAAAATGGGTAAAAGTGGACCCTCCGTCACCAACAAAGGATTGGAATAATAGAATAAATCTACATCATGGAAACACTGACATGTCATCTGAGACGTCAGCAAACACAAATGGAAGAAAAGTGGACAAAATGGACACTACTCAAGACAAAAGACAGCGATGAAAAATAGAGAAAGGACTGGACAAACTGGATGGGAGAAAAGGTCTGATAGAACAACAGCTCCCATCAAAAGTTTCACGTTATATAATGTTGAATGTGAATTTTCATGTATGTTTTATATGTAAACAAATGTGGAAGATGCTTATAAACGGTTAAATGATAAAAAAAACAATAGTCATCCACCTGTTGAAGGCTCAGTGACTTTCTTGCTATATTTAACGACATTTCAGACGAAAAAAAAAAGTTAGTATTGGCCAAAACTGGAATCAGCAGGTCAGGCTTTTTAAAGATCGGTAATCACCGATCGGACAGAAAACTTGCACTATCTTGTTTTTCCCCTTACAGTATTTGCATTAACTGGACACCAGGATTTAAAAACAACATACTGACTTGCTTTGGGCTGCAGCTTTTCTACGTCGCTTCGTTAGTGATATAAGTGAAGGCAATAAACTGGCAGAAAACCAAAAGCAGTCCCTCTGGAGAGCATCTGCAGAAACAGAGATAACTCTTCACTACGCTGCCAGAAAATAGATCAAATCCATAACAATTTAAAGTGACATCATTATCATCCAGCTCAAGCAGAATGCTGCTTTCCACAAGACTTCATGTTTAAATATTCAGCAGAAGGAATACACATCTATGGTATCATTAAAAACAGAAATAGATGAGTGAGAATGTATGCATGGGAAGGAAGTAGTGAAGTTTGTGATTATGATAACCCTGCCTGAACTCAGTGTGTGTGTGTGTGTGTGTGTGTGTGTGTGTGTGTGTGTCGCAGCGCGCTCAGGAAAGGCTGCCGCTGTCTGGAGATCGACTGCTGGGATGGTCCAGACACGGAGCCCGTAGTTTACCACGGCTACACCCTCACCACCAAGATTTTATTCAAGGATGTCATCAGAACCGTGGAACAACACGCCTTCGAGGTAACGGCTCCGGCTTTTCACTCGCATTTATGCAGCGCCGAGAATCAGTTTCTGATCATACTTTTATAAGCGCGAGGAATCTCTACTGAGACGCTACTGGTCCAGCTAGCAAACACAAAGTCTGACCAAGTAGTTTTGGTCTAGTTTCTAGTGCAAGTATCTTAGTTCACTTGAAATAAGGCAACTTGCAATGGACTGCTAAGGCCATACTAATAAAAAATACATAAATTTATGAGAAATAAAGTTATAATATTACGAGAAAAGTAGAAATAATACAAGACTAATAATAATATGAGAATAAAGTCAGATTTTGAGAATAAAGCGGTAATATGACTATTATAATTCTATTCTGGTCCGAGTTTATTCTCGTAATATAACTTAATTCTTGTAATTTTATTTTTTTCCTTATACTTTGTTGTGAAAACTAACTTACAAGTAACTTTTCAGGAAGGAATAAGAGTTTGTTTTAAGTTAATGATTCATTAATATTGATGAAAAAGTACTAGCTATGTTAAACAATAACTAAATTTCTCATGTGTATAATAATTATATATGTGAAATTAGAACTTATTGATCGATAATAAGGAATAATTTACTTAAAACAAGGTCCTATATTGTGCTGAAAAGTTACTTGTAAGTTAGTTCTCGTCTTATTTCAAGTTTACGAAGATATTTGCACTAAAAACCAGACCAAAAATACTTGGTAATATTTTGTGTTTTTGCATTGAACACTGTGACTGCACACTTTCAGATTTCAGGAGTTAGATTATTGTGGACTCTTCCGTGATGTGATTTGTTAAATTAGATTTAATTTACGTCCTGACAGGTCTCTGCCTACCCGGTGATTCTGTCTCTGGAAAACCACTGCTGCGAGGAGCAGCAGGAGGTCATGGCCGAGTACCTGACCTCCATCCTGGGGGACAAGCTGTTGAAGAGTCCTTTGGATCACCCGACCACCGGAGACCTCCCAAGCCCAAATGTAAGACTGGCATAACAGTGGATGTGTTGAAGAATGTAAGGCTACGTTCACACTGCAGCCTGAAGTGACCCAATTCCATTTTTTTACCTTAATGCGACCTCTATCTGACCTTTACATGAAGTCTGAACAACACATACAAGTCGCATATATTTGGAAGTGTGAACAACCACGCAGAAAATAAACTGGATTTGGGTCACTTCAGGCGGTAGTGTGAATGTGAGCTTGATGGCAGGATGAACGCTTATGGGAATTTTTAGCTGATTTCCTGGACAGAAAAAATGTGCAGAATTAGAGGTTGTTCATTTGGCCATTGGGTTCTTTGTCTCGGAGATGAAAACATTCTCTGTTTTTGAAATGAATAAAAGCAACGGACCATGCGACAAAGCTGGTGTTAATGTTTCCCCTCAGAGAAACGAGTCCTGGTCCAACATCTGCTGCAAAGCTACTCGGAAAGAAAGGAGCCATTATCCTAAAAACGATAAATACAGAGATTACACAGGGACGAAGGGAAATGTCCTTGAGTTTATGAAAATGATAGTTTAAAGAGAAACTAAACCCAAAATAAATCTTTCTTTGCAGATAAAATGTCTAAACTGGGGCTCAGCGATAGCACATCTTTATGCTTCATTTGTTTAATTCTGCGTAATTTGCCTATAACCAATTTTGTGCTGCCCTCTTCTGGTTGAACCGTGGCAACTGCAGGCACATTGTCCTATTGGTTATGAAATTTGGTTTCACATGTTGTTGCCATAAAAGTATCCAATGACGACAACAAAAAAAATGGCGAGTCGCTTGTTTGAGAAAAAAGTTGCTCTAGGCGTTTAAAAAGTTTCTAAATTTGGAGACTGTGAAGTCGCTACAGTGTTTTACCTGAAACCTGGGCATGACTTAAACAGCTGATGTGTTCTTGGACACGCAGAGTTTATTCATGTTTATGCAGATTTTTAAAGATCTGCTACACAAGTCTGTCAATCAATTAAAACAAGCTTGGTTATTTCCATTTGCATTATTATTTCTCTAGTTTTGTCTCTTTTTCTTCTCAAAATGACCAAAGGCTTCAACCTTTGATCCAAAATGCTCCCTTTTTTTAAGGACGATGTTGTTTTGTTTATTTATTTTGGATATTTAAAATGTTTTCCAGTTTCAGTGTTAAATGTTCATCAGCTAGAAAATGGTGTCAGAACAATATTGTTTATTCTGGGACAGTTTATGGTCCAGCAGTATTTATTTTCATGATATTCTTTATTGGGTTTGAGGAGGAGCTTATAGAGGTAAGGTTTTATTTTCTTTTTGTCTCGTCAGAATCCCAATTCTTGTACAATCTTTTGAAAAACTGTTAGTACTGAAAAGAGGGGCCCTTATTTAGCTTTCCACTGGAAACACTAAGGTTAGTTTTTTAAAGATATTTTAGCTTTGCTTTGAGAATAACGCTTATCTGAAGATATATTGTTAAACAAGGGAAGTGATTTGTAGAGTTTATAGACCCTAGCATTGCCTGCATTGGTAAATCTGTCAATATGTGTCATATTTTCTCCCCAAAACTCTTGTATATTACAGTTTGCGGCAGAAAAAGATGAAGATTTAAAGCACAAATAGAGTAAATAGCAGATGTATTGGCGTGTGATTAAATGGTTTCTCTGTCTTTGTAACCCCAATCTGTGTGCAGTAAAGCGAATATGACCTGAAATGATCTCTGCTGTAGTGATTTATGCAAAAGTGGTGCTTGGCTGTTACATAATTTTTAAAAGAGGAGCATGAATTAATGATGTATATTAAGGTTTGTGTGCATAACTTTATGACTGAGTTCGTGCCATTTGTGTGGCACCGTTAGGACTTGATGTATAAGATCCTGATCAAGAACAAAAAGCTAAAGTCACAGATTAGGAGAGAGGACAAGACAGAGGACAGTGGAGATGAGGGCGAGGATGCTGATGATGAGGATGATGAGGATGATGAGGATGAGGAGGACAGCATTCAACCCAAAGCAAAGTTCTGGTCTCCAAGAAAAATGAGTTCAAAGAAGAAAGTAAGTCAGGGTTTGTTGTTTCGGTCAGTTTAAAGCAGATTCTAGTAAGCGGCATGTTTGTGTAATAAGTCAGAGTATCAGGTTCACGCTGAGAAAACTTAAAAAATAAAATTACAAGAATAATGTATGAGGAAAAAGTCATATTACGACCTTAACTCTGGTAGTATTTCTCTTTCTGGTATTATTTAAACTGTATTCTCATAATATTATTACTTTATTCTTGTGCTATTTCAGCTCTTCTCATATTATTTAAACGTTTTTCTAGTGATATGACTTCTTGTAATTTAACTTTTCCTTGTACAAGTTTTTCTCATAATAACTCTCGTATTATTTTGACGTTATTCTCATGTTATTTAAACTTTATACAGTATATCACTTCTTGTAATGCGACCATTTTTCTCATTAAATTTTTTTTCTCATGATTATTATTGTAATTTTATGATTTTATTTCCACTTTATCCTCTTGACCCTATTCTCGTACCACGGCTGTTTATCTCAGACAGATTTTTTCTTGTAATTTTATGAGTATTTTCATATCATTATGACTTTATTTCTGCAATGCAACATTATTCTCAGAATGTTATTGTTTAATTTTTTTCTCAGTATGACCACTCTGTGAAGTTTAACCTTGTCTCACTTAACGGCACTGAGCAGAGGAAGGTGAAGGTGGCCCGGGCTTTATCGGACCTGGTGATTTACACACGGTCCGTGAAGTTCATCAGCTTCAGCCACTCCAGGGACAATCAGAACTGCTATGAGAACACATCCATGGCAGAAAAGAAGGCGCGCAAGCTCATCAAGGCCTCAGGTACACAGAGAGACTCGCTGATGAGGTCATGGTGATGTCATGGTGGGGGTGATGAGGTCATGGTGATGTCATGGTGATGTCATGGTGAGGAGTGACGAGGTCATGGTGATGTCATGGTGAGGAGTGACGAGGTCATGGTGATGTCATGGTGATGTCATGGTGGGGAGGGATGAGGTCATGGTGATGAGTGATGAGGTCATGGTGATGCCATGGTGAGGAGTGATGAGGTCATGGTGAGGAGTGACGAGGTCATGGTGAGGAGTGACGAGGTCATGGTGATGTCATGGTGAGGAGTGACGAGGTCATGGTGATGTCATGGTGATGTCATGGTGAGGAGTGACGAGGTCATGGTGAGGAGTGACGAGGTCATGGTGATGTCATGGTGAGGAGTGATGAGGTCATGGTGAGGAGTGACGAGGTCATGGTGAT
>NW_015113660.1:144748-145783 GCF_001443285.1 Poecilia latipinna | reverse complement strand
GTGATGAGGCCATGGTGAGGAGTGACGAGGTCATGGCGAGGAGTGACGAGGTCATGGTGAGGAGTGACGAGGTCATGGTGAGGAGTGACGAGGTCATGGTGATGTCATGGTGGGGAATGGTTATGTCATGGTGAGGAGTGATGAGGTCATGGTGATGTCATGGTGATGTCATGGTGAGGAGTGATGAGGTCATGGTGATGAGTGATGAGGTCATGGTGATGTCATGGTGAGGAGTGACGAGGTCATGGTGATGTCATGGTGAGGAGTGACGAGGTCATGGTGATGTCATGGTGATGTCATGGTGAGGAGTGATGAGGCCATGGTGAGCAGTGACGAGGTCATGGCGAGGAGTGACGAGGTCATGGTGAGGAGTGACGAGGTCATGGTGATGTCATGGTGATGTCATGGTGAGGAGTGATGAGGTCATGGTGATGAGTGATGAGGTCATGGTGATGCCATGGTGAGGAGTGATGAGGTCATGGTGAGGAGTGATGAGGTCATGGTGATGTCATGGTGAGGAGTGATGAGGTCATGGTGAGGATTCCAGTATGAGGATTAGGATGAGAAACTGAATCCTGAACTGGGAGACCCAGTTGGATGTTTAAGGGGCGGGAACTTTAGGGACAGAGACATTATTGGAGGTTTGATTCGGTGAAAAACAAAGAAGAGCTGTGCAAAAGTCTTGGGTCTTCAAGGCCTGGATATCCATCCAACCATCCATCCATCCGTTTGTCCATCTATTCATCTGTCTGTCAATACATCCATCAGTCATCTATCCATCCTGTATTCACCCATCAGCCTTCCATCCATCCATCCATCCATCCATCCATCCATCCATCCATCCATCCATCCATCCATCAACTTTGGGATTTTGTATCTGAAAATCACAAAGTTTTGGGATTCCAAACTTTTATCTGAAAATCACAGTGAATTATCTTCCATCATCCCACATTTCTTTGTTTGTTATCAAACAGCCAGGCTCTCTTTCATGCTGTTTGTTGTGGTCTTGATTAGAGCTATAAATAGTTCAGAAGA
>NW_015113660.1:133018-138835 GCF_001443285.1 Poecilia latipinna | reverse complement strand
TAAAGTGATAGCCTGTGGCAGGAAAGATTTCCTGTATCTGTCCCTGCGACAACAGAGCTGAAGCAGTCTGTGAGAGAAAGTGCTCGAAGGAAATGTTTACCCGGTAAACACCTTCTTTCTAAATCTGAGGGGTGTTAAAAGTTTATATGTGAAATTATTGTTCCTGTGAACTGACCTTCTTTTGAACTCCAGTTGTCCAATTTCCTCTTTTTGGCCAGACAATGAATAAAACAGAACCAAATGTCCAAAGACAAACTTTTAGAGATGTTCAGAAAACCTAAGGAATCCATACATCAAGACCAAGTAATGAGATTACAGGACTGTCTGGCTCCCTGGAGGCAAAATGTTAAGAAATGAAGAGTTATTTAAACCTTTTCCACAGAACTGCATGTTGAAGCTGAAGATTATTTGTAGTCCAGGAGCAAGAATAAGATCCGTCTCATACCAAACTGAAAAATGTATTCGAAACTCGTCAAAAATTGACCATGTCCTTCCAGATGAACCCCATTACCGCCTGATGGCGTCCAGTGTGACAAGGAAGTGGCACTCAGTGCCGTATGTTTAACATTTCCCCCTGACCGGCTTCTGCATCCTCTCTTTCAGCTTCCAGTTTTATTCAGCACAATCAGAGGTTCCTGAGCAGAATTTATCCAGCAGGCTCGAGAACGTCCTCGTCCAACTACAACCCGCAGGAGTTCTGGAACGTCGGCGCGCAGCTCGGTGAGTCCAGAACCTCTGGACACACTTGTTAGAAAAACATGTAGATTTAATTAATTATTGAGAAAACGCTGATGTTTAAATTTTTAAATGCTGTTGCAACAGTGTGGAGTATTATCTAATGTTATTGATAAATTAGTCTAAAGTTGACTGACCTTATTGATCAACTAATTAATTTAGAGGCGCCCATTTTAAAAAAAAAATAGTTCTCTCTTGTATGAAGAAGGTCAATCGTTTCCATTTTATAAAGGGCTACATTTGTCATATTTTGGCTTTGAAAAATAAAAAACCTTGTGAAACTTAAGGAGCTTGTTATGTAAGAGGATTAGGGCCACTGACAAAAAAGAAATCTGTCTTTAATCTTCTGAGATTAATGTCGGAATTCTGGGGAAAAACTTCAGAATTCTGAGATTAAAGTCAGAATTTTTAGTTCAAAATCAGAATTTTGAGAAAAAATTCAGAATTCTGAGATGTATCATAATTCTGATAGAGAAAAAAGGTCAAAATTGTAGTAAAAAAAGTTCTGACATAAACATAATTCTGACAGAGAGTTTATATTTCAAAACAGAACTGCATAAATGCATTGTGCATCCCACACCAGACCGTTTCTCTTTCCCATTCTGGTATCCCGCTGCCATCTTTGTTTCTGTATCAACTGGCTCTGTTTAAGGATGACCAGCGGCGCCCTTTGCTGGATGGCGGCCGAACTACAACACTGAAAGAAGCAGACCTTATTAGTTTATCACCTGTAACTAATTTTAATCTAATAAACCATTAAGCGACATCCCAAGTACAGACACAAATGTCCTTGTCAAAATGTTAAATAAATGAATACAGACTCTTTTTGATCCCTTGTATCTGCAGTGTCACAAGGACTCAAAAAGCTTTCGACATTCACCGAATCGTCTTTGCAACTCATTACAAGCTGAGACGGAGAGAAGTTGCCGTCCAGAAGTTAAGTTGTCAAACTTCAAAGGGAATGGCTTAGAAATCTGTTTTCCATTTGGGATCATCAGCCCCTGCAGCAACGTCTCTGCTGCCTCCTATCACACCTCCTCCAGATTGATTTGCTCCTGTGTAAATGTATTTCTTTATTTCCTTTGCACAGCGGCTGTGCCATTGTCAGAGCCCCCTACATTTTCATTTTACACACTCAACAGTCTGAATCGAGTTTGACGACATCAACGGTAACAAACTTCTCTCAGTGAAATTACGCTTTGAGTGAAAATATTAAACTTTACATGTATAATTCTGCAGCTATTCACTGCGTTTTCCTGACTCACTGAATCGCTGCATCTTGCAGGCTCCCGTCACTCCGTCTGTCGTTGCACTTCCTCCTCATCCGTCTCCATCGCTCATTCAGGTTGGTGGCGTCTTTGAAAAGGAGCCCTGCTGAGCAGACGGCGCGCGTTTGCGTGGGGGCAGCTCAGCAGCTGCAGAGCTCTGAGACAGACGAACAAAGCAGAAGCTCAGACAGATCAATCACTGTTAGATTAGCAGAGCTTCACACCGCATGCTGGAGAAAGTTCTTAATTCAGACAAACATTTTGGCAGCTATGCATATTTTTCTTCTTTTATTTGACAGTTTTCTCATTTGTGCCAGAAGTCTGGTCAAGTGCTTTGCAGAACTGCTTGTACCCCTTGAATTTACTCAAATTTTGTTGAGATTTTTTTCAGGAAGCCCAATCAAAGTAGTGGATTGTTGTGCAGTGAAATGAAGAAAATACATGGTATTAAAACTGTGGCATGGCCCTAAATAGCTGCAAACCCACTGCAGTCTGCAGAGTTAGGGTAGGGCATCGTTTGAAACTCAATACTTCTTATTTGCATGATTTATTGTTTTTCTCTCTTCTCATCAAAAACTGGACGACCAAAGTGTTTTGGTCCCAACTAGCCCTTTTTTTAAAGGACAATTTTGTGTACAGAGACTTCATAATTAATTTTATTTGAAGTTTAAATTTTGTTTATTTTACACATTTAAAATGTTAAATATAAAACAGACTCTTGGTTCCTTTTTATTTTAGCTGCTCAATAATACATAAAATTTAAATTTTGTAAAAATGAAAAAAAAAATGGTCAGACTTCTGTAGAAAATACTAAATCATTGTAGATACAAAACTTAAAGAAGTCCGACAATTTCTACATTTTTTTGGGTTGATTGTTTTCTTGAAAGAGAAAAGAAATATGAAAAGTAATATTTGCTTTTGGGAAAAAGGTTATAATTAAATCTAAAATTAAGATGAATGCAAAAACCTTATTGATAAATGGGGATCTATTTTTGTACCTAATATTTATTTATCTGTAAATCGTGTTAAGAAAGTGTCCCAACTGCATCAACCACAAGCCAGACTGGCTCCCTTTTGGCCGCCCAAAATGCTTTCAGCGAGCCATGAATGGCCCCCGAGCCACACGTTGGACACCCCTGGTATATGCAGTGGACATGGTTAAAGGTTTGGACAACAGACACCTCTCCGTCTCTCTGACGTAACCTTTGCTGCAGAAACATTTGAAGTGTTCCATAACGTAACTCTCCTGGGTGCGGCGGAATGAGCTTTAGACGCCGGCCTCCTTCCCCCCGACGAGCTTTGGGCACACGCAGCGTCTGCTCTCATGTTGCCGTGAGGCTCATGACTCTCATTGTTCTCAGACTGTCCCTCTGTGTTTTGCAGTGGCTCTGAATTTCCAGTCTCCGGGCCTGTCCATGGACCTCAACAACGGCCGTTTCCAAGACAACGGCGGCTGCGGGTACGTCCTGAAGCCAGCGGTGCTGATGCCCAGTGAGAGGAGCTTTGATCCCAGCACCAGCTGCCGCTACCTCAAACCCATACAGCTGGTGCTCAAGGTACAGATATGGAGCCACGAATGCTCAATAATCCCCCCGCGGTGGATTATGGATTATGGATTGAGGTTCAGTGGTACGCCGCTGTCTGCACCTCACAATCTAGGGTGTTTTTTATAGCAGACCTTATTTCACTCTTAGCTGCCAGAGAAACAGTCCTCTGCTGGATGCTGTGAAGTAACAATGATGTAAAACTTCCTGAGCGTGTCTGTTTAATGAGATTATCTCCCTTTAGAAATTAAAGGGAAAAAGGAAACACAGGAAATCTAATGCAATTAGGCTGACAGTCCAATTAATAAATCATTGTATTCCATTATTCTAAGTGTCTTAGCGAGCGGTGCTCGGATCTTCAAGGAAGCCTCGAAGCAAAGACTCAGAGAAGTGGTATGATCTGAATTTTTCAGATTTTGCCCGGCGGTGTTTCATAAGATTATCCTTTATAGAGTCTTAAGTGAAAAGAGTTCAACATATTAGCAGAAATATCACACACACTGCAAAAATACAACATCTTACCAAGTATTGAGCAAATTTCTTAGTACACCTGAAATAAGACAAAGCTAACTTAACTTTTCAGCAAGATAGAAGAGATTTTAAGTAAATAATTCCTTATTAATGAAAAAGAACTATTTCCACTAGTAGATTATTTCACTCATAAGACATTTTTCCCTTAAGAGTGAAATAGTCTGTGGAACTAGTACTTTTTCATCAATTTTAAAGGAACTATTTGCTTAAAACAATCTCCTCCATCTTGCTGAAAAGTAACTTGTAATTTAGTGTTGTCTTAGTGTACTAAGATATTTTAACCAGAATTACTTACTTATTTTATGCTTTTGGAGTGAAGAGGCTTTAAATGAACTTCAAGCTTTAAATTAACTTAAACTCAAGCAGCTAACATCCCCAGATATTGGTCAATTCCTTTTAAGCCTTTGCTTCACAGTGACAACTTTGTGCTTCGTGCCGTTTCCTGTGATTGCATCATAAAACATCCTGAAGAAAAATAATAAGTTCAACATGCTGGCACTTACAGTGCTGAGAAAAGGTTTTTCCTACCTTACAGATCTCTTCAGTTTTTCTATGTCACATTTAAAGGTTTTAGATCATTAAAAAGTTACTATCAAAGATTACTTGGGTAAATACCGGATTTTTTTTTATTTTCATACAAAAATTATATTATAAAACAAACCTGACAGTATTTGAAAAGGAATATTAACCTAATATCTAGACAACAAGGTCTTAAAAAACTGCACGGTCAATCTTTGGCAAGAGGTGTTTTGGTGTCTGGAAAATGAGACGTTTCAAAACTCTTCCGAATGCAACCCCAGAGAAGTCCAGCACATTACCTAGCAACCCAGGTGAAGCTCCACCCGTCTCCTAGTTTCAGAACGTTTGGTCAACTGGTTTTACTGCTGTATGTGCTCTACAATGGCTGCTGGAAAATACAAGTGTTTTGTTGTTGACTTGACATTCACAAACCACTTGCTGCGTTCTTGTTGGTTGTGCAGGAGACTCTACTAATGCTTCTCAAAGATTTACATTTGTATAATTGCGCAAATTTCAAAAATTTTCATTTTTGAAAATGTCTGTTTGCAGTCATTTTCAAAAGTTGAGTTAGGGGGCGTAGCCAGCAGCAGCTTATTTGGATGTGAAGTGAAAAGAGGCCCTAAAGGCTCATTCTGAAAGGATCTCAAAATAAGCAGAACTGAGCAAACTAAAATCTCATTATCAAAGGACGATTTTGTGCAGAAAATGTAATGAACATGTTTTGTAAAGCCCACAGACCAATTCTAACCTGTTCAAGCAAGCATAGTAGGTCACCTTTAATAGAATGTGAGTTTAATTACTCCATTAAGGGTTAGGCTGTAATATGTGAGGACCTTTTATGTTTACGACAAAGCTTTGAGTCAATTCCAATCTGAGATTTAAACACTAACATGAAGGTATTTTTGCTACTGAGCAAAATGTAGTGTTTCTTTATATAGCGTGACTTTGGGTGATAAAGAAGGGACCTTAATTTGAGGCTGGACACTGTAAGGCTCCATCACGACCAAGTGATGCATGTCGTGATAAGTACTTGCAGGTTTGTCTTTGATCAGAGCCAGTGAAAGGGAAGGCACAGTGTGACAGGACTGCTGATAAGTTCGCTCTTTCTGCCAGACTGTAGTAATTACAGTCTGACAGAAAAAAAAAAAAAAAAAAAAAAAAATTAAAAAATTTTTTTTTTCTTTTTTTTTTTTTATAACAACGTTTTATTTTAATTATTT
>NW_015113660.1:120512-129963 GCF_001443285.1 Poecilia latipinna | reverse complement strand
AAAAAAAAAACATTACATAATTTCTTTCTTCTGTTGTTTTATTGATACCAACGTCTACTTTTAATGATTTTCTGTTATGGCATCATCTAAACTGAGTTGACTTCCACCTCTCTCTGTTCGCAGGTGATAAGTGGGTCCAACCTTCCGGTCATCAAGTCTCGAAACACTCTGGACCCATTTGTCCGAGTTGAGATTCATGGGATTGCATTCGACTCCCGCAGTAAAAGCACTCACACTGTCAAGAACAATTGTGAGTACCACAAAGCAAACTCCTTTTAAGGACTGGCTCTGCTCTATTTAGCCTGATTTGTCCCAACTTTTGTCTTCTGAGCGGAAAAAAAGAATAATTAAAATACACTAAGAATTGATATTACTGCAAAGTGGTTGATCAAAGCTTTGGGTCAAGCTAAAAATACCAGCCAGACTTTCTTGTGAAAGCCATTAAACTGAATTTACATATAAAAAGTAAAAATCACCCTCCTATGCAAACAAGCTTCTTACTTATGATGACATCATGCAAGGCAAATGATTATTATTATGATTATTCTTCCTTCTTCTTGGTTTTTTTCCCTACATTATTTCCACTACTTCTTTGAAGGTTTATGGCAGCAGCAAAACATTTTAACCGTATGCAAGAGAAACAGATTGAGGAACTGCTTACAAAATGTGCACTGATACATGAGAATTAGTTCATACTGGATCTGTGAATTATAAACAGGAATTAATTTAAATTTTAATTAATCAGGAATTTTCTAGAAAAAAAAACAAGGAAATTTGTTTTTCCTAGCAAATTATTTTGCTAGAAAAAGTTTTAATTTTTGCTAGAAAAAACTCAGAAATTTTGAAATTAATCACATACATTTTCTAGAAAAAGAAGCAAGGACATTTCTGAATCTGAAAAGTCAAACATTTTCAACTTTCGTATATTTTGAGTTTCAAAACAAACTCAAAATTTTCCTTTTTTTTTCTAGAAAATTTCTTAGATTAATTTAATAATTTCTGAGTTTTTACTAGCAAATTTTTACTAGCCAAAAACTTGGTATTATGTGAAATCCTATGGTTACTTCATCACCTACCTGTGTTTTATTGTCTTCTTGTGTGTTCAGCTTCACTCCGAGTGGCGATGACTTTCGGTTGTCGCTGTCCTCCATCGTTCCCCACCTGTCGAGTTCATCACCATAACAGAGGCAAAAAGCTAGTTAGCTCCCTAGCATATGTTAGCAGCTAGTTAGCGGTAGCCTCAACTGCCTCGAGTCACAGGACGCAATGAAAATGTCTAAACTTTTGCCTGACAAAATTTAAGTCCTGTAACTTTTATTTATTTATTTGTTACATATTTGTTAAAACTGCCACGACAACCAGCCAAAGCCAGCGGGAGGATCTTATGTCAGTCATCTTCAGATATACCTAGAAACAACTTACCGTGACCGGAAAACCATTTATCCACCGTCATCGGTGGCCATGCTAATTAGCCTTAGCAGTCATGGCTCCATTGTGATGATCTGTGTGTTTCTGTCGTTAGCAATGGAAAAAAGACAAGTTCAATTGTTTTTCATTTATTATCTGTCTCACCACATAGTGACAAAAATAACAAACATATATTTAAAAAAACTTAAGAAAAAAAAAGTTACAAAGCTTCAAAAGCCAACTTTTATTTTGCTTAATGAATTTAAGACTTCACAGACTTTGATACATCCAAGTTCTGATGTTGTATCAAACTTCCAGATTATTGGTCTTGTGGTTCATGGCTGTTCTGACTTCCCAGAATCAGAACCAGAACCAAACACAAAGGAGAAGCACCACAAATCTGGAACAAACTTTCAGAAAACTGCAAAACAGCTGAAACTTTATTTGAATCAAAACTAAACACTCACCTGTTTCGTTGCTTTCAACCATAATAAATGGAACATTGACCAAAATATTTAATGTGTATTTTAACGTTGACACTTGACAAAATGCAGTGGCTATTACTGGTTTTCACAACTACACTGCAAAAAAACAAAATCTTACCAAGTAATTTTGGTCTAGTTTCTAGTGCAAATATGTTAGTGCACATGAAATAAGACAAAGCTAACTTACAAGTAATTGTTTTAGAAGATATAATTCTGTAGTATTGATGAAAAATACTTGCTCCATTGGTAGATAATTTCACTTACAACAAGACATTTTCCCAAGTTGAAATAACCTGCCGATGGAACTGGTACTTTTTCATCAATATAAGCCTTATAATTCCCTTATATTATTCCCTTATATTATAAGGGAATTATTGACCTTAAACAAGCTTCTATATCTTGTTGAAAAGTTACTTTTAATTTAGTTCTGTCTTATTTCAAGTATACTAAAATTTTCACATTAGAAACTAGACCAAATTACCTAGTAAGATTTGCAGTGGATTGACTATATGGTGTTTATTTTTGTGTTTTATGACATAAAACACTTTGAACTGCCCTGTTGCTGAAAGGTGTTATACAAATAAACTTGACTGATTGCCTATCTTGTTTCTGGCTCTAAAAATGAGTCAGTGAACCCCTTGTGAAGCTAATGATGGTGATTTTTACTGCTCCAGCTATGACTCCTCGCTGGGACACCGACATGAACTTTAACATCACCGTCCCCGAGCTCTGCCTCATCCGCTTCTGCGTCCGTGACCAGACGACCCTCTTCAAGAGCGAGTTTGTGGGCCAGTACACGATGCCCTTCACCAGTTTGAAGAAAGGTGAGCCACAGGGCAGAAGGGGTGACTTTAAGTGGCTGTGGGGAGATTATATCAGATAACACTGTTGGTCCAACATTGCCTGACATTCGCAGTGTCAGCACTGCTCTGTGGAACGGATTTTTAAAAACGTGGAAATGATCTCGTCTGTTTGATGTAACTTCATTTGCCCCCTCACCTCCTCCAGGCTACCGCTGGGTGCCTCTCCTGTCCCGACAAGGATGCAGTCTGGATCCGGCTTCCCTCTTCGTGTTGGTTTCGTATTAGTATCAATCCAAGATGGACTCTCTCTCACACAAAAAGTTTAGATACAACGATGGATGGATTATCTAGCACCCAATAAGAGCAACAAAATATCAATAATTAAGTTACACAATGCATGATTTTCTGATATATAAATATACATTTTATTGACAAAATATGTAAATGTCTATTTTTACTGCTGGCTAACAGAGTTACAGAAAAAAGAAAAGAAACTGATTGCGTACTGCTTGAATTTCTTTGGTAATCAATATTAATCCATACATTAAATCACACAGATTTTCATCCAATAATCACCTTGAAGACATAAACATGGACTACAAAAACAACAAACTTAAGCTTCATGTTTTCTTGTAGCTTAATCTCAGACTGAATTCATTAAAACAATTCTAACTTTAGTTTGCCTCTTTTCACAAGGAAAAAAAATCCCACGTTAAGAAATTATTGCTTTTAACAAAATCACTGTTAGCACAATTATTGTCCCCAGTATAAATCAGTTTCACATTTTTATACTTTTAAGTGATTCACAGTTTCAATAAAGTTCCTTATTGGGGCTTAAATAATAAACGACAAGAGGGACATTTCCTTTAGCAGTTATGCTGGATGAAATCTTCATCAAATCTCCATGACAACCAATGGGCACGAGTTGTTTGGCATTTAGATAGAAAAAAGGCTTATCTGTCCTGCTACCAAAAAAAAGTAGTTTACAAACTCAGGCAGCTGATGCAGAAACAATTAAAAAAAAACATCAGGGCCAAATGTTAATTTGATTAATTAATGATTAATTTCATTTTCATTAATTAAAATGAAAAACGTAAGGTACAACACAAAGTTTTCATCTTTTATCAAACATTTTTTTTTGCTTTTAATTTAATAAGTTGGTGAATTTTACAGAAAACAAAACTTGAGCTCAACCATTGAGTGAGCTGTATGCTGTTGTTGCTGAAAACACACACAGAAAAGTCTAGACAAAGATCATCAACCCCAAATATTTGGAACATTGAATGCTGTTTTTTCTCTCGTCTATTTAACTGCAGCCCAGCCCGTTACCTAGCAACCCCAGCAGAGTTCCGCCCATTTCCTAGCAACCACAGCAAAATCCCACATGTCACCTAGCAACAGAAGCAGCGCTCCTGCGCGTTTGGTCTTCTGGTTCAACTTCTGTATGCACTGTACAATTTGCTGTTGAGTTGCCAACCAGAAAACACTTGCTGCATTCTTGTTAATTGTGCAGGAGGCTCAACCTTTGCTGTTCAAAGATGTACAGTTGTATAATTGTGCGCCTGTTTGCTGCCATTTTTATGTGCGAGTGTAAACATCGAGTTGGGGGGCGTTGCCAGCAGCTTATTTGGATTTAAAGTGATAAGAGGTCTTACAACAGTTCTGAGCAGACATAAAACTCATTATCAAAGAATGATTTTGTGCAAAACTGTAAAGAACATGTTTTGTATAGGCATAGACATGTCCTAACCTGGTAAAGGAAGTAATATGACACCTTTAAAATACTGTGTGGAAAAAAGAGAGAGAATTCATATAAAGTAACTTCATTACTTAAGTAATTAAGTTAATTTAAAAAAAAAAAACTTTTGTGTCCCTGAGTATTTTCAACTTGATATTTTTAGCAAAACGTTTGGACCTAGGGAGACTGTGTGTGGAAGAATAGTAAAAAAAACCTTGCTGTCCTTTCTGCTTCAAAACAGAAGAGTAAGTGTCCTCCTATTGCCAAATGGTCTTTTACAGTAATTAAAAAGAGACATTTATTTCTAAACACAGATTTTTTTTTTCTCTCCCCGCTGAGTAAAGGCCGACTTCATGTAATGTTTTCAGTGAGATTATGCTGCTGCAGCAACAGATACGTTTATTTTAGAGCTTTTAACACCAGAGGTGTCAACAAATGTGTCTGTGTTCTGTTGCTTTCACATATCAGGGCTGACAGTGGTGAGTGACACCAATTTTAATAACGCTACATGACCGCAGTCATCAAAAAATAGCAACCAGCTCCATTTCCATTCGAGAAACCCATCAGGGAATATTATAAATAGTCTCCAAAGAGGTATACATTATTGAGCTGAATCCAGTGCAGGGAAGTCTATTTCCATCTCCGTTCGTCACTAAATCCTTCAAATGAGGTAAAAGGAAAGTACGGGTCAGCAGGCCTGTCAGGACAGGAATGGCATCAAGATAACACGAAGACCCAGTTTGGCCCAGCGGGAGCGAGTGAGCATGTCGATCAGAGTCGGTGCTTTGGTTGCCTCTGCATGAACACACGCGTGCCCGACTGTATTTAAATGCCACTGATGGATAAAACAGTGGATGGAGCGAGAGGGAGGCGGGCTGAGTGTTAACTCGGCCCCTCCGGCCTGAGATGCTGAGTTGTCATCCTGCTCACACAGTCGCCTCGTCTCTCGCCTCTAATTCCACTGGTCAAGGACATGCAGCCTGGAGGGACCAACATGCCTGTGCAGGTAAGAAGCAGACATCTTGAAGCACCCCTTCACTCTTAATCTGTCACATAAAACCACATAAAGAGTCTAGTTTGACTCACTTACAAAAAAAAACCTAAAAAAAACTACACTCCAAGTAGAAGCAGGGTACCGGGGATGGCAGAGTCATATTCATTTAGGGCAACATCCAGATTATAAATGCGTAGGGTCACTGATTCAAGAAAACAACAAGAAAATCTGACTTTAACCTCAGAATTCTGAATTTTGACTGATCTTTTGTGATCCAAATTCAAAATTCTGAGAAAGAAATTGTCAGAATTCTGAGATCCAAAGTCAGAATTCTGAAAAACATCTGAATTTTGAGAAAAATTTCTGAATTCTGAGATTAATGTCAGTTCTCTCTTAATCCCAATTCTGGCTTTAATCTTCTGAAATCCAAAGTCAAAGATTCTGAGAATAAAGGTCTTTTTTCCTTCCGGTGTCCCTTCTCGTCTTCAAAGGTCCAGTTGGGTCACAATGTCACAACTACATATTGACAGCTTACAGTTTGAATTTCTTAAGATTAAATTATATTTAGCGTCTTTTGACATTGTTTTAATTTTAACAGTATAGAAATAAAACCGATTTGTTTTCATTGATGAAATAATATTTAAGTATACAGATGTTATCTTGAAGTTCTGTGGCTCTGAGGTCTAGAGGGAAATGTGGGCAGTACGCCTTTTCCTTCATAAATCATTTCTATAATTTTAATTTGATCTAAATTAATTTTTAAAAAACTGATTTGGTTTATTTAACCATAAACATGCATTTTTAACAAAACTTTAGCCAAAACTCCCAGCCAGTCAGTGCTTTAAATTCTGGAGGTAGGTTAACATAGCTTTTGTAGATAAATATAATTTATAAGATTTCTTAGTGGATAGTGTCCAGTATTTCCCTGCCTTGACTAAAAAATAACATTAAAATAAAGCATATAATACAGTAAGTGTGCTGGCCCCCCCTGCTGGCGGCAGGCTCACAGTGCAGTCCTCAGGGTCAGATCACACAGTTCCCCAGGGGAAACCACATCTCCCTGTCCAGCAGTTCTTCTTCCAGTTTAATACTGGTTGCACCTACAAATGTCGTCCTGGTCTTTCTGCTCTTCACCGTCACCTTCAGCGTAATCCCATCCAGCACCGGGATAAAATTGTACTCAAGCTGTGAGAATGAGGCAGATTTGTTAATATAAAAGGTTGTTTTGTTTAATACACTTACATTTCTGAGGGTTTTACATACTAAGCAGCCTGATAGTTCAGCATATTACTGTAAAAATATTTCCTGTCTGGCTACAAGCATAAAAATTTGCATCCTCACCCTTAACATGCTAGTTTTTTAGCAGTCTCATCTGTCCACTTGAATTTCAGTATGACAGCCATTTTTTCAAGATGTTTTTTTTTTTTACCCTGATAAACCAATTATATTGCCATAATTGGTTTATCATGACTTAGATGGACTTTATGACACATCACATGTTGAAGACTTTGGTCATCCTAAGTGAATGTTTCTCATTTGATCCTTTCCAAGTGAAATCAGGATACAGTGTACAGTACAGGGTGAATTTTACCAGCTCATTGAAAGTCGGGTGGTCGTTGTTGCTGACCACCTTTGTCTTCCTCTTGGAGGTCTGCGCAGGGTCTGGTCTCAGCCGCGTGACCACGTAGGCATCAGGGTTTGAACCATTTGGCAACTTCTGTCAAACAGCACAACAGCAGAGAACCCATTAGAGCCTGTTTTACGATATTTCATCAGAACAACACAACTCTGTACAAAGAATGATGCAAACTAACGATGTTCTGCAGGTGTTTCACCAGTACAGAGAGCTTGCAGTTTGAGTACGATATACGCAGCTGGATCTGAGGATCGTCTCCTGCAACACACAGAGCTTACATCAGACCTCTCTCCATCAGTCTTCAGTTATGCTGTGAAGGTTAGGATGGGTCTACAGGCGATGCAAAACATGTTCATTACTCTTTTTTTCCAATTATACAACCGTACATCTATGAAAAGCAGAAGTAGAGACTCCTGCACAACTAACAAGAATGCAGCAAGTAGTTTCTGGATAGTAATTCAACAACAAAACACTTGTATTTTCCAGCAGCCATTGTACAGTGCATATAGCAGTTAAACCAGCTGACTAAACATGCTGGAAATTCTCTTAGTTGCTAAGTGGACTGATTTGTGACGTTACAGGGACATCAAAAAGCATTAGCTTATTATATTACAAAAAAATGTCTGGGGTGGTTCCTTTTTTAGCACTTGTGCTGCTTTTAAAAGCAGCAGAAACCCAAATGGAAATATAAAAATATACAAAATGTGAATTTTGGATAATAGATCCCCTTTAATATTACCTGTTCCCACATTTGTTATGGCATTGGGACCGTCTAGAAACAAGCTGCACACATATTCATCCTGCAGATGACACAACGAGACGTTTCAAAGTAGGAATTAGGGATTTGGGAGGATTATGAAAAACCGTCCTGAGACTGGATTAAACACTTACTCCCTTGCACGGCCCGTCAAAGAGCTGCTTTAAGTAAGTATTCAGCAGAGCCTTCCTCTTCTGTGGGGTAAATGACATTTGATACCTGCTCGGAAACCTTAATGAGATAAAAAGGTTCAGTTTATTAACATTAGCCAATACAAAAACAAGTGGTAAAACAAAAAAATAGACAGCAATAACAAAATCTTAGCACATGTTTCTGGTGTAGTTTCTATTGCAAATATCTTAGTATACTTGAAATGAGACAAAACTAACTTTTGATCAAGATATTGGAGCTTATTTTAAACAATTATTTTGTAATCGAAGAAAAAGTGCTACTTCCAGATTATTTAACTTCTAATAAAATCTGATGAACTAGTACTTTTTCATCAGTATTAAGGAATTATTTACTAAAACAAACAGCTATATCTTCATGTAAAGTTACTTGTAAGTTAGTACACTTGAAATTAGTATAGTTTGAATTGCAGTATAGTTTGTCTTTTACTCACTGCGGCAGCTTAGATTCAATGAAGTATGTCTGGAGCTTCTGGTGGATCAGTTCAAACTCCTTGAATGTCTTCTGACTCGTCAAAACTCCATCATCAATTGTTATTCTCAGGTTGAAAGTCTGCAATTCACACACAGACACAGGAAAACAGTCTGCAGCTGCATGGGGATTGAATACAGAGAATTGGTATAAGCCAGAGGCTGTTGCTGCAGACAGACAGGTTGACAGGATTAAAATATTACCAGCTGATGTTTTTGTGTAAATGATCTTGTGGGAAAAGGAACCAGGCAAATCTCTGAGCCTTCAAATGACTAAACCTGTCATAAGAAAACCTCTTCTGATCAAAGAGCAGCAAAACACCCACAAATACCAATATCACTCACTCAACACCAGGAAAACAGGCTTTATGAACTCAGCGTGTTTCTAGAAATGTTTCTACAGCAAACATGGAAGCCGTCACTTGACAATGAGCAGGGTTACTACAGCAACAGTGAATTACAGCCGTTAGACAAAGAAAACCAGGAGTAAATTTCTCTCAAAAAAAATCTGACATTTTGCAATTAATCTGAGAAATTTGTCAGAAAAAACAAACAAAAAAAATTCTGTACTTTAAAGCGAAGATTTTTTTTCTATAAAATTTCTGAAATGAATCTCAAACTTTCAATTTTTATTGCAATTTTTCATCTTTTCAACCAAAGAAATTTCAAAGTTTTTTCTTTTATAAAGATTTTAAGATTGATCTCAAATTTTCTGAGATTTTTTCTTGTAAATTTTCAACTTTTCAAACTCAGACATTTCCATGTTTTTTTTTTGTTTTTTTTAGAAAATTTCTCAGATAAGCTTTTTCCTTACAAATTTTCAACTTTTGTAGGATTTCTAGAAAAATCTTGAGATTAAGCTAATATATATATATATATATATATATATATATATATATATATATTTTTTTTTTTTTTTTTTTTTGAAAAATTTTCCCCCCTTTTTTTCTGGGGGGCCCAAAACCAAAAAAA
>NW_015113660.1:112871-117435 GCF_001443285.1 Poecilia latipinna | reverse complement strand
TTTTAGAAAAATCTTTAGATTAAAATAATATATATATATATATATATATATATATATATATATATATATATTTTTTTTTTTTTTTTTTTTTGGTCAAAATTTGCTCCTCCTTTTTCCTGGGGTGTCCAGATGCAACACAAAGCTCACATTCAGTGATATTTCATTGCTAAGAACACAAAGAACCAAAATTTGGCCTCACCACAACTCGTCCCTTGACAGAAAAGTCCTGGATGACGACTTTCTGGATGTTGGTGTTGGTTCCAGGAAGGCTGTGCCGGCGTATCGTGTCTCGTTTATTTGGCTGAACCATGGTGTGGGTGAAGAAGTTAAACTTGACAGCCACACAGTTCATACTCTCCTTGATTTTTCTACAGCAGAGTCAATTACTTGATTAGCACAACAGCAAACAAAATATACATCCTGGGATTATGTGTGAGGTGATAATGGGTGAAGTTACTCGGTAAAGAAGGAAGTGGCTTCTAGGTCTGTGTCATTAGGTCTGAGGTTGTTCAGGACGAACTGCAAGTCACCGAAGTCCTTCAGTTCTGGGAGTTCTGCAGAAAGCAGCTGGAAAAATCCACACCTTTAAGGTTCAGGTGCTCTCAGACAGACCGTCAGCATTTTGATGAAGATGTTTGTGTGTTTGAGGTCTTACCAGCTCCAACATGCTGAGTATGAGAGCAGAGCGGCTTCTGATGATGTTATAAGCTTCACAGCAGAGCTCCACAAAGTGATGCAGGCGCTGAGGCTTCTCTCCGCCGCCCGTGATGAAATGCTGCATCTCAGACGTGAAAACGAAGGGTTTTCTGTCCCTGATGTCATGTGAGAAAAGAAGTTTGCAGATTTGTTATGTCTCTATTGTTTTGTTTTATAATTGTTAACCCCTGGGCCAGACCTTAGACAGGGCAAACAGGGGCAGTAGCTCAGGGTGCAATAAATGCAGGTTTAACAAACATTGTACTTTATATAAAACTCGTAGGCCCATATAAAGTGTGGAGTTGTAATATTGTTACATATAGAGGGATTATCACTCGATATCCAGTGTACTGTGCATGTCGCCTCCAGAAAGTAAGCAAGAATACTCTAGTTATTTAAACTATTAGGCTAACAAAATAATTTACATGTTGCAGCCGGTGCAGATCACATCTCTTCTCCTGGCAAAGCATGAAGCTAAATGTTTCTTGGTTCTCCATTCTTGGTCAGGGCTGCTATTAGTAAGTACAAAACTAAATGTTGGTTTGCACAGCGTATTTTACCACGCTTTGATAAACAGTTGTTGTACTGTGACAACAAGCTGGATGATGTTGAAACAGCAAGAGAAATGTGGGAAACGAAGGCAACCAGCAGCAGGTTAAAGGTCAGCTTTCCGGCTCTTTCTGAAGTCAATTTGCACGCATATTGGTGTGTTTACAAATAAATAATCTCTTTATACAATATTCTATTTTAAAATTCTGACATTACAGTACATCTTTTTGGGACCAACATGGAGCTGTGAGATGTTATAAGCCTCCTGCTGATGTGTAGGCCTGTCTGCTAATGAGTGCAAAGCTTTTTTTTTTCTTTGTGTAGGGCACCAACACTGGCTCTATCCAGGGGCCTTTACCCTTCTAGATCCGGCCCTGATTATCCCCACTACATTCCCTTTTCCACCAACTTGCCTTGGTATATTTGCAAACTTCTGTGCGTTTCCCATGATTTTGCCAAAGTCAATGTGGAACATGTGTCCGCTGTGCTTCAGCATGATGTTGTCATTGTGGCGATCGCAGATCCCCAGGATGAAGGTGGCTACGCACCAACCCGCACATGACTGGATGAAATTCATCACTGCCTGCATGTGCACAGCAGAAGGTTGAAACAAACTGACAGCAGATATACCTAACAGTCAAACGGCCAGATTGCCTTAAGGTTCAACCTTTTCATAGCCTTCTTTAGTTCTGTTCAACATGTGGAACCATTTCTCCAGCGTGTCGACTCGAAGCGTCCCACTCACACCCCACTGCTGGTGAATCTTTCCCAGCGTCACGGCGTCTGGCACAACTTCCACCAGACCTGATGACCACAAAGGAAATAATTAAGGACGATCTCAGAAAACATGGAATAATAAGCCAATAAGAGTCCTTTACCCTGAGCTTTGCCGGTAGAAACACACCGGAACGTAATCATCTGCAGGTCCAGCCCCTCCTGGAGCCAAACCCAGTCCATCACACGGACTATCTGAAGGATCAGCATGTCCTGACGCAGGTCGTCCCCCGTCTGAAAATCAGATTGTGTGTAAATGTGAGCAGAATAACAAAAATAAAAAATAACAAAATATGTTTATTAAATTTTTTTGCACAAAATCATTCTTAAACAGTGAGATTTCAATCTGGTCACATCCTCCAATTTTGAGCTGTTTTAGGGCGTCTTGTCACTTTAAATTCAAATAAGCTGCTGCTGTCCAACGTTTACCCTGCATGGAAATGGCTGCAAATAGATGCAGTGTTAAGTCACATGTGTCAAACTCGAGGCCTGGGGGCCAAATCTGGCCCACTGTAGCTTTTAATGTGGCCCCAAATTACATCAATAAGTCCCTCCAGTTTTTCACAAATTCGTAGCATTCAAACAGAATCAAGCCTCCACATTTGTTTTGGATTTTTACTGCAAATTTCTCTCGAAATTTTCCATAAACATGGGGTTTGAGTGATGTCAAGTTATAGTCTGTGACCGATATGGTGATCAATAAAAAGTCACATTTAACAACATACAATAGTGCAAAGATCGTAAAAATTCTTTACAAATATTTCTAAATTAACACCACAAAATCTGACAAAAACAATCAAGAAATCCTGGATTAAGGATCAGTGTGAAAACACTTGTTGAATGCTGAAACATACAGCTATTTAATGATATTTTATCAATACATTCTAGCACAAACGGCCCTTTGAGAACATTCAGATTTTTAATATGGCCCAAAATGAAAACAAGTTTGGCTCCCCTGTGTTAATTCAACAACAAAACACTCGTCCCTTTAGTAGATATGGTACAGTGCATACCAAACGTTCTGGAACTCAGTTTGGGTTGCTAGGTGATGGGCGGAACTTTATAGGGGTTGCTAGGTAACAGGCTGGGGTTACTAGGTTAATTTGTGACATTACATTCTGGAGGTTTTTGAAATGGCTCGTTTTCCAGATACCAAAAAAACATTTTTTTTTAACACTAACCGGCTGGGTGTTTTTTTAAGCACTTGGGTTGTTTTTAGAATCAGCAGAAACCCAAATGGAAGTAAAGAAACATTCAATTTCAGTTTTAAAACATAGATTTTGGGGTTCCACATCTGGATGCTTGAGACAGCCACAGCGTAATCGAGTGCAGACAGAAATATGTTGAACCTCAGTGAATCCATGACATTTTCAGCTGGAGAAGTTGTCAGATATCATTCACCAAATGAGCAGCGACAAAGTTCAGGTTGGTAATTCATTTATTAAATTTGTAAGAAGAAATATGAGGTAAGCAAACGGTAGCCTAAAAGAATAGGTTTACCAGGGACAAACTATGCTAAATTCAACTTGTTTTGTGCTATTATTAGAAGTTATGATGATATAAAAATCTTGTCAAACAGCCAGACACAAAACACACCAGAGTCAAATGGCAGACATCTTTGTCCACTGAAATAGTTTGATGAAAAACTGTAAAATCTGCAACAAAGACAGGCGCTTTTCCTGAAAACAGACATTTTTTTGGTAAACTACTGAGAGTGTGAGGAAGTGTTTATCTGAATCTTTTTAAAGACACTGCGGTCTCAAATTCACTCTAAGTGAGAGAACTGAAAGAGAAATTAGGCAGAAACCATAAGAGATATCAAAAAGCAGTTTGTTGCCGTGGAAGATGATGATTGTCACTAACCTTGCAAATGACACTGGTGGTTTTAGCCAGAGAGTCTTCACAAATGAATGTCACCCCCAGAGGAGCAGCGTTGGAGCTGTAGAACTTGCATTTCTGCAAAAAAAAAAAAAAAAGCACAGAGGAGTAAAAACTACGGCAAAACCCTGCAGATGATATCCAGCGTCATGTGGAATGCTGCAAAAACTCCAAATCTTACCAAGTATTTTTGGTCTAGTTTCTAGTGCAAATATCTTAATGCATTTCAAATAGTTGATAATTAAAGAACAAGTAACTTTTCAGCAAGATAACAGCTTGCTCAATAATTCCTTAATATTGGGTAAAAAAAAAAAAAAAAAGACTAGTTCACATGTGTCAAACTCAAGGCCCGCAGGCCATATGTGGCCCTTCATGTCATTTTATGTGGCCCCTCCAGCATTTTATAGGCCGATGATTGACTTAAAATAGGTTTTGCGCACGAATTGACTACAAACTACATCTCCCACAATGCATTTCGATTGTTACCAGCTAACATTACGGCTTCTCGCCACTAGAGAGCAGCAGAGTCACCTCACGCTGCATATTGATTTTCCCAGCGAATAAAACTGAGACATCGACAAGCTAACATCAAAACGTCCAAGAAAAGAAAAATCGATTTACAAGTAAGACTGTGAATGAAGATGTGTGTGAGTTGGTGTCGCGCTAG
>NW_015113660.1:105888-107724 GCF_001443285.1 Poecilia latipinna | reverse complement strand
TGTGCTCTCTGAGACGATCTGTGGTATAAGGATTTGACATTGTTCCATGCCCATCATTGACATTAGTCTCTAACAAATTTTAGACCATCTACCAGGAAAAGTGGAAAGCACATGAGTTTCTGTAGTGTAGTGGTTATCATGTTTGCTTCACATGCAAAAGGTCTCTGGTTTGAAACCAGACAGAAACAGATTTTGCATGTTCTATTCATCACAGGCGTTTACTAAAGGTCAACAAGGCTCTGTGGTGTCATGGTCTGTACTCTGAATCCAGGCATCTGAGTGCAAGCCTCGGTTTAAATTTTCATGCGTTGGATCTCACATCATCAACTTTGGAACCTCAAACCGAAACAAAGCAGCGAAGTTCAGTTCCTGTAGTGTAGTGGTTATCATGTTTGCTTTACACGCAAAAGGTCTCTGGTTCGAAACCAGACAGAAACAGCTTTTGCATGTTTTATACATCACAGGTGTTTACTAAAGGTCAACAAGGGTTCTGTGGTGTCATGGTCTGTACTCTGAATCCAGGCATCTGAGTGCAAGCCTCAGTTGAAATTTTCATGCGTTGCATCTCACATCATCAGCTTTGGAACCCCAAACTGAAACAAAGCAGAGAAGTTCAGTTCCTGTAGTGTAGTGGTTATCATGTTTGCTTTACATGCAATAGGTCTCTGGTTCGAAACCAGATAGAAACTGTTTTTGTAGGTTATGCATCTCTTGGGGTGCAGTGAGACAACAAGAGCCTTCCTCTTTTGTGATGGTTCATTTGCCAATCGACTTCAATGTAGGCTTCTTTGAAATCAAAGTTACTTTACTTCAATTACCAATTGGCAGTTCTATGGCGTAATGCACATGTGTCAAACTCAAGGCTCGAGGGCCACATGTGGCCCCCCAGCATTTTATAGGCCGATTATTGACTTAAAATAGGTTTTGAGGACAAATTGACTACAAACTACATCTCCCATAATGCATTCCGATTGTTAACCAGCCAGCATTACGGCTCCTCGCCACTAGAGAGCAGCAGAGTCACCTCAAGCTGCTTATTGATTTTCCTAGCGAATAAAACTGAAACATCGACAAGCTAACATCAAAACGTCCAAGAAAAGAAACATCGATTTACAAGTAAGACTGAATGAAGATGTGTGTGAGTTGGTGTCAGGGCAACAGGTCGTGCTAAGCTTTTTTGTTATCCGTTATCTTGACCGACAACATTAAAAAAAACTCGGTCATGTACTATTTTTATCCGTGAAATTACAATCATATTAACATCGGCTATTTAGTTGCAGTTTAGTTAATATTCACCGTGAATCCAGATCCCATCACAGATTAAGCAGATAAATGTATCTACATTTTTCTCGTAGTGACAAAAACCACTGACTGAGGCCCCAATAACTTTTAATAAATTAAATTAAGCGACTTCATTTTCATTTAAATTAGCATCACTTCACCCGCTGGGGTCTGAACAACTTCCTCTTGGTCCCCATCTGCAGAAAAATCTGCGCTAATTCATCAGTCAGTTGGATCTGTCTGATCCAAACAGATCAACTGAACTCTGTGAGTGTTTTACCCTGAGCGGTCCGGTGTGCGCTTTGACCAAGATGTTACGTCTGCAGCTCCTCCAGAGCGCCGCTCTCCTGGGTAACGTGCACCAAGAAGGCTCCATTTGTTAAATCCGCTGGATGAGTTACTTCCAGCGATTTCTAATTCTTCGCAGCGGCGGTGCCTCGTCCGCAGTGGTTGAGCAGCGGACTGCAGTCTAATTAACTTTTTCATTTATTTCCTCAAGATAAACTGCCTGCTCCTCAAATGGATTAACACAACGTTGAATTCTCTTTAGTTTTC
>NW_015113660.1:94324-102760 GCF_001443285.1 Poecilia latipinna | reverse complement strand
GTGAGTTTGACACCCCTGACTTAAACTGACATTTATTGCTGAAAAGTTACTTGTAAGTTAGTTTTATCTTATATTAACTGTACACAGAAACCAGGGCAAAAATACTGCATGCTTCGAGTTTGCAGTTCCATAAAATCTGTCCAGAATGATGTCCTCCAAACCTTTTTAACAGTTTTGTACTGTTGAAGTTTTTCAGTCTGTCCTGCTCTTCCTGGCAGGTCCTGTCACTCACGTCTGCAGGTTGGACGGGGAGAAACTGGGTTCTGCCATTTTCTGATCCCTCCACAGATGGTGTGTGAGCTTCAAGTTTGGGCTTTGGATGGCAGTCAGAGACGTTCTTCAAAGCCGCTTTAATGTCGCATCGGCTGCTCGTTTGAAGTAATTTTGTAGAGGGAAGGTGAGCTGAGTCTTCAGTATCAAGATACTCTGGTTTATTCAAACAACTTGTGTTAAAATGGGATATTCAACACAGACTGGGGTGGCATCACACTGTATATTAAAATAAATTGGGTAGTAACTAGTTTATTTTTTTTTAGTCAATGTACATTTAGGAGTGTTTTTACTACCCTGTACCTTTTACTTGTACTTGAATCATTTTTTAAATAAAGTATCTCTACTCTTACTTTAGTAACATTTCTGGATTTTCTACCCACTAAATTAAAAACAAACATGTTTTAACCAAAAATTCACCAGAAACAGACACACACCTGCAGTTTTTGTTAAAGTTTCATAAGTTTCTTACTGAAAGAAACTGATTTGGAAAAATTTTCTTTTGCGTGATTTTGCTTTTTTTTTGTTGTCATTTTGGCCCTTAAAATATCAACATTTCCACTTAACTTTATGTTTTAGTCAGCCTAACTATGTGTGTGTGTGTGTGTTTTTATATTAAATGATTGATAATTTGATCAGTTACTCAGTACTTGAGTAGATATTTTTGGCAAATACTTTTTCACTCTTGAGTATGTTCTTGGGTGGCTCCTGCACTGCAAAAACACAAAATCTTACCAACCATTTTTGTGTAGTTTCTAATGCTAATATCTTGGTACACTTGACATAAGACAAAACTAACTTACAAGTACATTTTCAGCAATACACAGGGACTTCTTTTAAGTAAATAATTCCTTATTATTGATGAAAAGGTTTTAGGGTTTTAGTTACATCAGCAGATAAATTTACTTATGACAAGACAATTTCCCCATGTTATAAGAGAAATAATCTGCCTCTTTAAAATGTTTTCATCAATATCAAGGAATTATTATTATTTAAACAAGCTCCAGTAACTTGTAGATAAATTACTTTTAAGTTAGTTTTGTCTTATTTCAAGTGAACTAATATATTTGCATTTGAAACTACACAAAAAATACTTGGTAAGATTTTGTCTTTTTGCAGTGTTGAACTGCTTAAATCAGTAACATTTTCTGCTAATTTCTGTAAGGATCAGCTTCATTTTGGTAATTCTAACTAACTTAAATAACTTTTAAGTATTATTAAACATAGAAAAAATATCAACAGTGATGCCATAACAAAAAGTAACTCATTCTGTTTTTATGGAGGAGCATGCTTTAAATTTTTATCTAGTGAAACGGTGTGAAGCAACGTTGGAGCAGAACATCCTGAAACAGAGACAGATTGAGGATCCAACAGAACAGTTAACAAAACTAGAAACCAGGAGACATTTTAAAGCAGAGAAAAGAAAAAAAACAAAATCTACGAGGGTTATCTGATGTAGTTAACATAGTTGACTAAACTTAATTTGATCCAAAATCATTTCTTCATGTTTATACCTACAAAAAATATTTTTAGACACATTAGCATATGTGCCAAGATAATAAACTATGTAAAAATCCATAAACATATATTGTTTTATCAAGAAAGAAAATATGTTTTTACCTAACTTATGATTACTATCTGGATAACACAAACGGCTCATCCAGAACTGAGAAAGAAGAAATCACCAATAATTGCTAAATGGAAACAATAAACAACTGAAGAAAATGGAAAAGATTTGCTGCAGAAATTGTTTTGGATGATAAAAATTGAAGAATTTTTTGAAGAACTAACATTTGTTTTCTGATTTAATCTGACGTTTCTCCAACATTTTTCTAAATATCCTTCCAGCTGCTAACAGCAGCAATTTCACACAAGCTTTTTATCTGGTAACAGCATCCGCAACAGTTTCATCTTATCTCAGGTTTTTCTGTCCAGACATTTTGGGCAGGACACCGGCTTCCTCTGTTTTCATGGAAACCAAGGAGAGAAGGGAGAAACAGAACCTCACCCCCCGTCTTCTTCCTTTGTGGTGGCAGATTACTTTTTATTTCACCAGAGAGGAAGCCAGCAGAGGACAAAATATCCAAGAAAGCCCATTCCTCCCTGTCTTCCCTCTGATCTAACCCTTGAGTAAAAAAAGACGGCAGACACATGGAGCTGAATTTGTGCCTTAATCGCAGATTCATTTAGGTTTTCAGCCTCCAGGCGAAGTTTTCCACTTACATTTATATCTTCTTGATCCATGTTGTCCTGTGTGGGATGGAAATCACTTATCTGTCATGAACAGGAAGATGGCACATTAACAGCATTTAGCTGTGCTCTGAGGGCAATCAAGCAGAGAAATGTAAATGCGTAACCAATGCTCATCATATGAGCATTTTAATAAGTGTATAAGCGTTAAAATCATTGCTAGAGATGGTTTTCCTTCATGTCTTCTAGTATTTCCGTTTCTCCTCTGAGTTATGATTGCCTTTACATGTTAGAAAGTTAATCACAGAAAATGCTGTATAGGAACTCCTGAAAAACTAATAAAATCAAGAGCTTGCATATGTGCAACCAGTTTGCTTGTTGTGTTAAAACTTGTGAAGCGATGTGTTGCATACATCAGCAGAATTGTTTTATTAATAATATAAAAAATAAGAAGCCTGTGAAATTGTTTAGTTATCAACTCAGATGTTTTTGCAGCCTGAAAACTAATTTAGTCAGAAATGGTTTCTATAAAAATCTCACCTATGCAGCAAAAGTTACAGGCTGCTGCTCTGATAGGAGACCGGTTTGCTACTGTCTCAGTTTTCTGTCTTTGGTAGGCTCTAATTATGATTTTATGATTTCATTCCTTCTTCAACTTAACAACCAGTGCTGGCGTTTTCGGATCATGCACACAAACACACGCACACACAAACACACATACAAAATTAGGCTTGTGAAAAGCGATTATAATTACGGTAATTATAATGACAACATATTCAGAATAAAAATGTGTAAAACAATAAATATAAGCAATACAAAAATAACATATTTGATTGAGAACAAGATGAATCTCCTGTGCAGTTCTTTCTTTTCAGACTCCCCTGTGGTTTCACCCTCAAGTATTTCTCATGTTTAGCAGACACCTGTGTTTGGACGTGGCCTCGAAAAGTTGTCAAGACTCGGAAGAGAGAAAAAAGAAGAGACAGCAGTATGATGCACCTGTCCACCTCCCAAACAGCAAAAACGAAGATAAACAGGTAAATCTGCATTTAATTTACTGTTATAGACAAAACAATGCAGCAAAAAATCAATTTGTATGCATTTACTTACAAATGAAGGAACAATAAACTTGAATAAATGAAAACATGAGAAATGATCCAATATAAAGCCTGTTACATCTTTCCTGCTTCAAAAATGACGTGAGTAGAAAACTTTACAGTATTATTATTGTATTTTATTCCTTTATTTTATGTAGTGAAGAAAATATTTTACAATTGAAGGAATAATTTTTATCTTGACATAAATTGCAAGCTTTGTGTGATGCTTTTTAGTCAAAGGATCAGAAATGTGTGTATTTTTGCAGCATGCACCACTTAACAAATCCATTCAAGTTGTGTTCATCTGTTGAGGATGATCTAAGAGAGTCACATGTGAAGGTTTAAAGGTTTATAATGCTGAAATTACACATGATGTCGTCAAACTTAAAATTTACCGAATCCAACAAGGAATATTAACTTCACATTATTTTTATTGGTACACATTAATTTATTGATATTATTTATTTGCCATTCTTGTTAATTTTAATGTTCATTCTAAAAAAAAATCCTGAATCCTGAATATAAATACAAAGATTTTATGTTTTCTAAAGGTTTTTGTGGCAATAAGGAAACAGGAGGAGGGAGATAAGCAGGGGAAGAGAAGCAGGAAAGGTCACGAGGTCAGGAGTTCAACCATGATGGCTGCATTGAAAACTAATATCCTCTGAATTCAGGACACCTGGTCTTAATGGAAAGGTCAAGCATTCATCCCTCAAACTAATTGTGATAGGCTGATTGATTTATTGGTATTAAAAGGTGAAGTATTGTGAGTCCTTGATCAGGTTAGGATACGTCTATACAAAACATTTTCATAACATTTTTTTTGCACAAAATAATTCTTACATAATGAGATTTTAGTCTGGTGAGTTCAGATTGAGTTGTTTTAGGGGCTCTTCTCACTTTAAATCCAAGTAACCCCCCAACTCACATCTACACTTGCACGTGAAAATAGCCGCAAACAGATATGCAATTATACAACCGTACATCTTTGAAAAGCAAAAGTAGAACCTCCTGCACAACCAACAAGATTGCAGCAAGTGGTTTCTGTAAAGTAAGTCAACAACAAAACACTTGTCTTTTCCAGCCCAGCAGCCATTGTAGAGCGTAAACAGTGGTAAAACCAGCTGACCAATCACGTTTGAGCTCCAATGGTGTTGCTATGGTGATGGAATGTGACTCACTAATCGAGAGGTTTGTGAAACGGCTCATTTTCCAGACACCAAAAAACGTGAACTTATTGCCAAAAATGTACTGGGTGTTTTTTTTTCAGTGCTTGGTGTGTTTATAAGGAATTGTGGCCAAAATAGAAGCATAAAAATGTGCAAAATGTAAATTTTCCATAATAGGTCCCCTTTTAATGCAGCTTAAAGTAGTTTAATGATGCCACATTTCATTAAAATAAAAGTTCCTTCTTTTGTCAGGGATCAAAACAGTCAGACTAGCAGCTGGTTTAAACTGAAAATGCCACTTCCAGCAGAGCTACATAATTCAGATCTGTTGGCTTGAGATGTTCAAATGAATAACAATTTTTAAAAAATCAGCTTTTATTCAGTTTTTGTGGTGAATTCATGTCTTATTGAGTTAGTGAGCTAAACAAAGCAGAATGAACTGAAGCGTAATCCAGTGAAAATGTGCTGAAAATTCATGAGAAAAAGCGAAAAACAAGGGAAATGAGGAGAAGACGGGGTTAAAAAGCAACACCAGAGGAAGAAAGCTGCACAGCAGGAAGTGTCAAAGAAGCGAAGAGGCCGCATGTTGAACTCTGACCCTCCTATCATGAAGGTCATTCCTGTCCTCTCTTTAAAGAGCTGCTTAATAACATAATTTGGATATAAAGGCTGCTTAAATCAAGAGCTTTGAATTATAATTGGGAGAAATTAAGGTCAAAGGAAGGAAAGGCAGAGAGTTAATTAACTGGCTCTCTCACTGCAGTGAGCCAAGATTTTGTCCCTGAATAACAATATTTGTTTCTTAAAACAGTCAAAGGAATAAAATCTACAGAAGCTAATTAAACAAATGTTTGATTAAAACAACAAATGTCTGCGGGATAAAAAGCTGTTTTATGGATTTTTTTTCAGTTGTTTGATCTGAAATCAGCAGCTGATGGAAGAAAATCTAAATTCATGAAATGTTTCACTAATTTTCCCTCTCTTTCCATTTCATTATTCATCCATTCATTCATCCATTGATGCTCCCTGACATCCTTTTGTCTAATTTTTATCAGCTTGCATGACTATGTCTTTCAGCGTTGCACCTGGCTCAGTTAAAATTTTAATTTCTCCTCTCGGCAGCGTTCATTATGTGTGTAATTGTCCCGTTTCTTTATTGGCTGACTTTGCCTGCAGCTTGAAAAACACATCAAGTCGTCATAATTCAGAGAACAGACTGGAAGTTCAGGAATCTCACTGAGAAAGTTGTTCTGGAACTATCTCAAAGTCCATTTTATACTTTTGCGAATTGCAATATGTGGCGATTTATTCCCATAATGTCCTTTTTAGATGAGCAAAGATGAGCACATTTTAATATTTTCATCATCACCTCTGTGAATAACTGTTTCTGTACATGCCTTAGAAGTACAAGTTGCCAAAAATAATTTTAAAAATATGTGTATGGGTTGCATAAATTATTTGGAGAATCATCTACATGAGAAATAACTTGAGAAACGATGTGCAAAAGTTGTAAAGCTACCCATAATTTGGTTTACTAGTCCGCTCTGCCCTGAGACCTTTCATCATCGGCTCTCGTTTTATGTTCTCCACATTATCTAGAAACCTAGCGGTGTTTTTAGAATTCAAATAAACCCAAATGCAGAGCAAATGTGAATCAAACATGTTGTTAAAAACTCAAGGAGTGCATTTGCTGCATTTAGCAATACCTCCGCTATAGACTAAACCTTAATTTTCCATCTCTGAGTTATAATGCAGAGGTAAATTAACTTTAATGGGAAGCTTTATCTAGTTTAATCACAATTTACAACCAGGGATATTTCCTTTTGCACAAGGTGAAGCATATGTTAAATGAGTTTGACTTTTAGTCATATCCTGGCTGGTTTGTTTAAAGTCAATTATTTAGAGGTCAGAAACTAGAAGCTTAAAAACCCCATAAAAACAGATAAGTGCCGTGATCCTCATCCAAAGCACCAGCTTTCCTGAACAATGCATGGAAAAGAGAGTATAGACAACAGACAGATATCCAGATTAGTTTTACTTATATGTTTTATTTAAATAGGTAAGTTCATTAATAAATTCTCATTTTCAACAACAACTTGTTCAGAAAACTTTAAAACATTGCACAACAGAAGATAACTCAACATTAAAATGTCTGGAGTAGGACTGCAGTTTATTATTATTTTAGTAAGAAAAAAGACAAATAGAGTGGAGGACTGATCTGCTGATTACTTTTTTCAATTAACCAATTAATAATTAGAAAGCAAAATTGCTTAATGGGAGAAATGTACAGATTCGAATCTGAGCCAAGTGTAGCTAAAACTATGAGCCTCAAAATATTTACTGACATTTTTTTTTTATCTAAAATGGAAAATATGTAGATGTTTTACACAGATTTGGCTTAATTGCTCCTCCGAGGGTATGCTGTCCCAAACAACATAAAACTTGAGCTCAAGACAACGTCTGAAACGATTAATCAACTAATCATGATGGATCGATTATTTAACAAATTTAATAATTGATGGAACATGCAGACTAAAAAAACCCAAAACATTTGCTGAAATTTGTGGTAATTCATAACCGGGAAACATTCAAAAGCCACGAGAGAAATCTTTTTTATATCAGCACATAGAATGATTTAAGCACATTATCTAAACATTAAACAGTTTAAAACATCAGTGAAGAAGATGGTCATCACTGCACATCAATATGAGAAATAATGATGCCACACATGTAACAGTGATGGCTGTAAAATAAGTTCATACTTCTCCTTTGAACGTCTGTTTTAAATTGATTTTCTTTGTATACAACTTTGTTTATTCTACGTTTAATAAAGTCAAACTAAAGTATAAAGGACAGATTAGATTAAATTATCACCAGAGCTGTGCTGACTGACAGACATGTGCTGCATTGAGAAAACTTTCCCATCATGTTGCGCATCCATCCAGCTCCGCTATGATCGTGCTGCTCGTCTGCGATGCGTTTCCCTGCAGCCCGTTTAACGCCTCAACAGTTATAAAATCATTAATTAAGCCAGCATCAAACTTGATCCCACAGAGCCCACTGTGTGTGCTGCTTTCTCTCTCTCTCTCTGTGTGTGTGTGTGCTCTGTGCCCTGGAGCTCTGAATACACAAAAAGGTCTCCTTGTTGAGCTCTGGTGTTCAAAGCCAGCTGATGGTCTCAGTGGGGAAAAGGGAATTGATTTATTTTACATTGTGAGTTGAAGTAAACATGACAGAGCCTCCGCTTCTGAATGCATAACAACAAAAACACAGACGGCTCCTCTGCACTGACCGCAGGCAGGGAGTTTAATCGAGATTCATGGTTTTTCCACAGCCAAACTGTAATCTGGGTAAGAAATTTTAAAGTTTTAAAAATGTTATGTTTTTAAGTTGTATTTTTCCTTAATATTTCACAACGTTTCTAAGTCGTTCTCTGGCAAGAAACATTTATGTATTTGTTTAGTTTTAGTGAAGGTCCTTTTCAGGTCGTATATTTCAGTTCGACTTGTTCCTTTTCCTCCAGTCTTTGGGTATAGAAGAGGATTAGGGCCACTGAAAAAGAAAAGTCAAAGAACAGGTTTGATCTCAGAAGATTAAAGTCAGAATTTTGAGAAAAAAATGTCAAAATTTTACAATTGAAGTAAATTCTGAAATAAAATATCAGAATTGTGAGAACAGCAGTCAGATTTCTAAGAAACAAAGTCAGAATT